>NW_028297127.1:15845727-15965727 GCF_055798465.1 Pogonomyrmex barbatus
CGCGAACGCATCCAGAAAGAGAAAGACGGGCGCGAGAGCGAGAGAGTCTCGAGCGCACTTGTTGCGTCCGGACATCGACCTCGCCGCAACGCGAACCTCACGGCAGGCCGGCTTCGGCACTCGAACACGTTCCGCCGGAACCGCGATTTTTCCCAATTGTGGGACACGCGTCGGCGAACGAGAACGCGACCGAGTCGATGCGAGCGGGCAAGCGCGCGTTATGCGCGTGTAGCCGGAGATGCTCCGCGATTACGAGCGCTAAATTCGATACTACGAATCAGTATCCTAGGCCTCGATATAGATTTTCTTTTTATTTTCACGTACGAGGAACTCGTACCAAATGTGATTTATTTGCGGTTATTCATAAATGTATTGTGGGATTGCGAATTTTTTTTCATTTTTTGTTAATTGGATTTATCCGAACTCAAAATATATCGATAAAGAGAGAAGTGATCGTAGATCGTAGGGATTCTACGAAATGTCTTGAATTCGCGGAACCAAGCTTCGCGGAAATCGAGGTATTCAAGTTTTTCTCGTACGTATATTCGTACTCGCGAAATTCTGGAAGAGGAGATCTGGAATAGACTCATTGCTCATATATATATATATATATATATATATATATATAATATATCGCGAACGAAGTATACTAGGTATACAAGGTATATATTATAATACACACACACACACACACACACACACACACACACACACACACACACACACACACACACACACACATACATACACACCTTGTCGCGTTCACTCTCCCGACCTATCGCAACGTGACACACATATGTCGGTGACACGAGCGAAACGTCAGAAAGACATAGAGAAATGACAATGACGACAATGCGGGAAAGAGAAAGACTCTCCTAGATATCCGCTTCGGAAGCGAATTTCGCTCTCTAACGGCAGAGCCCAAGTTCGCTGCGAGGAACGCACGTTACATACACATACAACATACACACAGCAAACACAAAACACGCACGCATACACATACGTATGCACGCGCATACTCACACTCGTGGCACAAACACGATGCAAAGCAACGACGGCAGCCGCCGTTCGCCTCGAGTAACGGAATTCTCGTCGATGTTTTCTCCGGCGATTCTCTCTCGGCGCGGCATTGCGCAACATTTACGCGCGTCCGTCGCGGCGCGACATCGCGCGCGAGCACACGCGCGTTTTTCCTACGCTTCACGCAGCCCTTCCCCCCCCCTCCCTCTTCCTACTCTCTTTTTTCATTTCCTCGGAGTTCATGCGAGCTCGCGCGGCACGAACGCTCGGTCTCGGCTCATCAAGCCTCAGGGGGTCCGCTTCGAGCCCTTCCGGTTTCCGCGTACGCGCGCGATACGATCGGAACCCGGGCCACTGCCTAAGTCCCTGCTCCGCGCGCGCCACCCGGTAGAGAGCCGACGATCCAATTTCTCAGCATCGTGTTCGTGTGTGCACCACATACCCGCCGCCGCCGCCGCCACCGCCGTCGCGCCGACCTATCCCAACGTAACGTAACAGATGACTATCGAGCACGCCGAATCGGCAGCGGCGCAGAGCTCTCGCTCCTTTGAAATCTGCCATATCGCAATCGATTTTAGGGTCTGGTTTCTCTCAATCCCGGATACGAGAATGCGAGACTCGAACTGTAATTAACCCGATCCTGATTTGTTTGATGAATCTTCCGCTGTTTATTTGGTTATCGCGATAAATATCACCACGTGTCCCTGTGATCGAAGACACCTGCCCGGTAAACCCGGATGATCCAAATTCGATTCCTGGCAGAGATGATAGTTTTCGCAATAAGAAATTTCCGAAAAGGGAGAGGAAGAGGAGGATAATGATTTTCATAAATTTAGTTATTAATTTATTAAAGACTTTAGTTTTAAGCTGCCGTGTTTTCAAAATCTGTTAAAAATACGCGATGCGTCGTTTGCGATATAAAACGATTATTTTAATTTACAGGTATAAAGTAATAAAAGTATTTCTAAGATCTAATGTTTTCTCTAATTTGTTCTTTCACCTGTTGTTAAAAATCTAAGATTCTAGAACTTTGAGACGGTCTGTGACCTCTCGAGAGATTTAAAATTTCAATATATTAATAATTGATATTAACATTGTTCTTATAAGTTCCTTTATCAGTTGTTCTTCCGAAAGACTGAGCGCAAGACATCAGTTCTTTCAACATCTAATTTCTATCGCAAGGCATTTCACGGGATCGTTAAAGGTATTTCCGATCCCATAGAAGGATATACTTCGTATTTACCGTACTGTTACAACACTTTTTACTGCGTTTGTACGCTCTGCTAAAAATACGACAAAAGTTCGATAGTTGAGCGAGTCGGGACAGCGGTTAAATTATATTACCATAGACGTTCGGTGGTTCGGAGATTGTTCAGCCGAGAGCATTCGCGAGGGCAAGGCTGCGCGCGGCGGTTCCGTTCCCAGCATCTTGAGATCGCGCTCTTGCGATAATTACGGTTTACCGGATCGCGTAAAAGCCAGCTTAATGAGAGCTCTGGCTGTAAAACGAGATTACGCGTCAATTAGAGGTGAGCGCATCTTGGTAGAGCATATGTCGCGACGCTCTTGCGAGCAAAGCGACCGTTTGTCAATAACGAAGATTAGAGACGACCGCGCCCGCTCGCGATCGACATTGGGGATCTAGGGATCGATAGATCGCGGCCGCACCGAGTAACGACTTTTTCCCCGCTCTCGCGCTCCGTCCGACCTTCCCGGGGAGTAAGAGTGATTTCTCCTTTCTTCGGACGAGAAAGGCCGGGAAAGATTCGCCGCTGGAATCCCGACTATCTTGCCTGCCAAATGTGGCTTCCCTTCATCGTCGAGTATTTGACTACTTGGCTTGTTCAATAAAATATTCGCTCGTTGAATATTTTAGAGCGTAGAGGTCAGATTCGGAATCTCTTCTTTCTGAGATTTATGTTGAAATCGCAAAATTTCTCACATGTACAGATAATTTAAATAGATCGCTTAAATTATTAATTTTTAATTTCGCGCTTGAAACAACAGTGCCACGTGTCAATTATTATACTATTTTAAGATACGAAGTAAGACGCATATAATAAAATTACATTTCTAATTGGAATTTGTAAAAAAAAAAAAGTGAGAAGTTATGGCTCTTATGTGTTCGAAAATACTTAAAAAAATTCATAGATTTGAGAGAACATTACTTTTCACCAATTATATAATATTCCTTAAAATTGCATTTCCTAAAATAACATCAGAAAAAAAAATAAAGATTACGATTTTTTCATGAATTTCAATATACATATCGCACACTTGGATTTTATTATTTTTTTTATCCTTGTAGATAGACTTAAGTTCCTTTTTATCTTAACTAAGTATTAAAACGTTCAAAAAAATATCGAATATTCGAGAGATATTGTTTCCTCCGGACTTTTTTCTCTTTTATCTCAATCTGCCACCTGAACGATAAAAAGACGATCTCGCCAAACTGTCGTAATCGTCTTCCGAAAACAAGTTCCGAATAATCGCGAATGATCGTCGGTGACTTCCTTGGCCGTGAGGATCCGCGAGTGAAGGAACATCGGGTGGACGAGGGTAGGAGGAGGGAGAGGAAACCGAAGGGCTTCGTCGCAAAAGTAACAGTACCTATGGCTAGTTCGCGTAAAGCAAACTGCGGCGAGCCGGCCAGCGCTGCCTTCGCCGTGTTCGAGTATACAATGTGCCTCAGAAGTCAGGCACTTTCTCTCGAGTAGAGCCGAAGAAATTTGAACTCTTCGTCGACGATTATTCAATTGGACTTCGCGTTTCTTTTCGCATCTTCGCGACTTCGAGCACGGGGCAATCGGGCAATCGAGTCTCAAATTCAAATTCTCCAGAAAGAAAATCAACTATAATAAATCAACCAAACGACGAGGCCTCTTCATTCTCTTCCGCTCTGCGAAATTTTACACGAGACCTTTCTCTCGCATAACGATATGTTATAAATTCAAATAGAGTGCTAGGAGAGTACGGAGGCAACCCGCATCATTTCTACAGTGGTACCCTCGGTATTTCCTTCGAGATGCACACCGGTAACTACGGGACACCCCGTATATCCGCGCGCGGCGTACGCAACGACGGAGCGCGCGGCCGTGTGCGATCTCGCGGAAACGTGTGCGCGGCCGTGTACACGTGTACGTGTGTGTGTGTGTGTGTGTGTGTGTGTGTGTGTGTGTGTGTGTGTGTGTGTGTGTGTGTGTGTGTGTGTGTACGTGTTGGTGGAGAGGTCTGGTGGCTGCTCGCCTGCCTGCCTCGGCTCTCGGGTGCGCTGCCCGACAGGACATTGAACCCAGCGCGACTCAACCTGGGGATCATCCGCGGGTACAAGCCGCGTTTCTACTCCTCTCTCGCCCGCCCTCCCCCACCCTCCCTCTCTCCCTCTCCTCCTCCTCTCACCTCATCCCGCGATATTTCGTTCGCCGTTCTCAACGGGGTACAGGAAGAAGGGAGGAGGGGCCCCGCCCGTCCCGCGCCCGCAAACATTCTCCGGGGGCCGTCGTACCCACCTGCGACCCACGGGCTCCTCTCCTCGAGTTCGGGCTTGGTACCGAACTGCTCCTTCGCACGCACCCGCGCGAACATTTTCGCAGGTGAACAACACGCGAGACACGGCCGTACAGATGTTAGCGGGCTCTTTTTGCACGCATCGCGCAACACGCGGCCGAGCGATCGGGAGGCCGGAAAATCTCGAGTGCGCCTTTGATCGTCGAAAGAGAGAAGGAGAGGGGGAAGAGAGAGAGAGAGAGGGAGGGGAGAGTTTCTCGTAACGTGTTCGATAAATAAACAAGAAAGCTTGTGCATTGAATTATCTATATCTGATGCCGGAACTCTATTGGATTTTTTGTTTATGCTTTCCAAAGTTTCAACATCGGCTATCTCAATTCGCGATAATTCAAATTAATACAGGTTGTTTCTAAAATAGAACGAAAATAAAGAATGTTTCATTATTTTCAAAATTTAATTTCCTGAAACTAAAGTTTTCTATAAAATCTATGGTTTAGCTATCAATTCTGGCAAGAGATTTGATAATAAAATGTATGATCCTTTTTATCGATGGAAGTATTTCTGGTGCTTCATAAAAGATTTGCAACTGAAAAGTAAACTACAACTAATAAAGTGACAATATATGTTTATACTTCGTATGATAATTCGAAATAATATGAAATTGTATCAATTCTTATTTATAGATGATAGAAAATGGAGTGTTTGTCTGTTTACACTTTTAATTTTATTTTTCAATTAATTTCATGCAGACTTGATTGAAATAGAATCTAATTTTGAAGCGCTCAATATACTTTATTATACATTTTGTATAAATAAAATATTTAGTAGTATAATATTGATAATAATTATAATATTGGTAATAATATGACAACTGGTATAATATGACATATAAATAAATTTACAATATTCAAATCGAATTATTATTTCGTAATTGGCTCAATGAGAAAAAAAGAGATTAAGAAATTATTGATAACTTGCACGTGTAATTCTTCTTAATCTTTCTTTTCTCCTAGTTACCATGAACTTATTATTGTTTAAAAATTGATATATCGCTTGATTGGAATGTGAATTGCGAACGATGAAAAGGATCGCTACAACGTATATCAAACATGTTTACGCAATTTACATATCGATAACAAACGTTTTTTCGGAGTATAACAATATTACACCGAAGGCAAACAGGAAGGCTCTCGCTCGATGTATGTCGCAAATTAAATTAAAGTTACATTATTAATGGTTGATATTTTGCGGTGATTACGTTTCACGGACATCCGTCCCTCCATTGCGAAAGCGAGCTTTTTGCGCAAGCGACTTTGCATAAGCCACAATAAAGTTTTGAAAGCGACGAACCTTCGTTTTTTTGTTTGAGAAATCGTATGTTCGAAGGTCTTCTTTCAAAATTATTATGAATACATTATAAATTATTTTCAAAACTGATATATGAATGGATTATAAATCAATTTCTCTGTGCATATATGCGTATATCTAAGTAATCGAGAATGTGAATTCGAGCGATAGTCTCATGTTGCTTTTCAATCCGCGACAAATATTATTCTTTAAATGTCGATATAAAAATATTTAAAAAGCCAAGCGATCAAAGTAATGTGTTTTCCTTCATTTCGAAACAATATAAAAATCATGCGCTTTCAGTAGATGTTTGACAATGATGAAATCGGTACAATGTTTAATTACCAAATTATTATGTTTAATTATCAAATTTACAATATTTCAATTCAATATTAATTTCACGACGCGAGAAAGCAAATTCCAGTAAATCTCGCTTTACACTAACTGTCGAGTAAATAAATTAACTAGGAATTATAAATAAATCAGGAATCAATTAAATATTATAATTAACACATTGTCAATCCTGGAGGAAGATAAGCAATTCTATTTGAAGTAAAAAAAACAAATCATTGTCCCTTTAGAAGTTTAATTTTCCAAGATTATTTTTTTTCTATTTTGATTCAAAATACGTCTACGTTCCGATCTCTTTTCAAGAAAAAAACAATTTCGAATCGATTTTCTCGATTCTCAACATAACAATAAAGGCACACGGGCAGTCTGCTGATTACCGAACACCCTGTATACAAGCTAGCCCGAGTATCACGCCGCCTTAAGGGGTTAACGAACGTGCAAGGCGAAGTACGGAACGACGGACACCTCCGTGGCTCACCCTGCCCAGAGAAGGGACGATAAAGTCACCGTTTCGCGTTCCTCCCCTCGCGGCCGCGCGCGCGGTTGCGATCCTAACGGTTCCCTGCAACGCGGTTCACGCAAACGTGAACGCTCTCCGAGCTGCAACACTCTCGGAGCTGCGCTATCTCCTCGCACACGCGCGCACGAAGGAAGATCGGAACGGAGGAGAGAAGCGAAAGAGCTCGCGAGAAAGAAGGAAAAACGGCCAGAAGGTCGGAGGTGGAAGCGCGAATGCGCTTATTCCATCGCCTCTTTTTCCCTCCCCGATTCTCTCTCTCTCTCTCTCTCTCTCTCTGTACCCTTCCTCCTCTCGCTTCCCCCGTTCATTTCTCCTCGCCGAGACAAACCTGATTTATCCATTAGATGAGATAAGACGTTTCTCATTTATAGATTTGTATTAATCGGAAGATACCCTAGGGAACATTTTGCAGAATTGAGCGTGCAAATCGATACCTTCGATATTCAGAGACTTCGAGAGTTCGCCATTTAAAAGTACTCTCACACTTATATATCTCGCTTTAAAAACGGCGACTTCCTACCCCGATCGTTATCTACGGAAGGGAAAAAAAATATATAGTCGGGTAACGCGAGCGCGCCTGCTCGCGATTTAATTACGAGCGAGCGCGCGGATCGTCGTCGTCGATTCGTCCTCTCGTCCTCGATCGACGACGATGCCGGGCTGCCTCGGCGCAATAGTGGATCGCGCGATAGTGAAAGTGCACGCGGAAAGGAACAAAGAAAGGTGGAAAAGAAGCGGAGCGAGCGGTCGGGCGGGCGGCGGGCCCCTTTAGACGGATGAAAGTTATCGGAGAAAGCCAATTGGCACCGTCGATCTCGCGAGCGAGCGTGCGAGCGTCACCGTAGCTCTCGCTCGATGCACCGCTCCTGCTGCACCGCTTCAAGTGTGCGAGTCACGAGTGTCGGGCGCGCGCACACGGAGAAAATAAGTGCACACTCGCCACACCGCGCCGCACCGCACCGCACCGCACCGCGCCATGCCATGCAGCGAGCGCCGAGGCTTTACGTAACTTTGCGGCGTTCCTCTTTCCGCGCGCGACGACCGTCCAGGGCCGGGACTATCGAGTCTCCCCCTCCGCGAATCGTAAGGCCAGAAAGAAAATCCAGCTTTGCAATATGTGCAAAGAATGAGCTTTCAGACATTCTTCGGGAAAATTTAAAATTATTTTTTTTTTTTCTGTCACTATATCCAAAAATACAGTTATAGAGACATTTTAACTAAAAATTATTCCGATGATCGATGGAACGAGAGTTGCGATAGATTTTATTGAAATTTGTTTGGATTTACTGAATAAGACGTTTTTAATGTTAAAGAATGACGATTCGCAATGAGAACGATCTATGTTGATTTCTTGGCAAAAGAAACAAAAAGAAATTAAAAGTCAAGCCTAGCGTTTAATACTGAAAAAAATTATGATTTATGTATATAATTTTTGTACAATAATGAAATGGAAACGAACGACCTCTCAATTTTATTTAATCGACAGCGATTGCTCTCGATACGACGCTAAATTACGTAGATGTCAAGCGGAGGTTTTGTTTCTTCTTCCGCGTTACGCGGTCATCGTAGATTCGATTGATTTATTTTAACAGGAAAGAAAAGTTTCGTATCACTGTGTATAAGATACAGGAACGACTACGGGGGTTAATGAAGCTCTCCCGGCTGCGTAAAGTCTCGCGGTCGCAGCGGGGAAAAAGGAGCAAAAACTGGAGGAACGAACGACGTGCGCGCGATGCTATCGGCTCTCCGTTCCTCGCGCGTAAGGATGAACGATGATTTGTCGAGCGAGTCCGCGAGACACGAGAGAGCCGCATAAATTCTTATTAGCGCGGTGTTACGGCGGCTCATAAAAATCTACCGGCGCAATCTGCCCGTCTCGGGACTACTTCCGATACTATTCAAGTATAGTAACTCATAATATAGCATAATATAGTGTCTTGTTACAGTTGTTATTTCTCTTATTATTATTAATATTATGATTATTATTATAATATATTCATAGCATTAACTACTATACAAAGGTAGCATTTTTTTATATTCTGTGCCAGGATATTTTTAATCTTGACATTTTAATCCAGATAATATACTTACTGTAGGTATTAGTTAATTTTTTTTTTTACATATGAAATAAAATTTTATAAAATCTCTGATACGCTCATACACACACACACACACACACACACACACACACACACACACACACACACACACACACACACATGTATTCATATAAAATAAGGATTTTATAAATTTATATTTTATAAAATTTTACTTATATGATGTATCATAATTATATATCCAATTACAATCAAGATTAAAGCATCAAGATTAAAAATATCCGATGTTAAAAACATAGAGTATGTTACTTTTAATATAATTATATTACAAAAAATAATAATAATATCTACACATACGTATGTATAGTGTTTCATAACTTATGAGATTACTAAAGAAACTTTTTTTCCGATTATTTTTAAGATTAATATTTATGATTAATATTTATTTTTAATATTTATGATATTCGACTCGATCAAGCAGTCAACTAAAACTATACATGCAACAAACGTGATGTATTTTATTTTTATTTTATAAAAATGTTATTTAACGCAAATAATAAATGATCAAGTTCAATATCACGAGATTATCTGAAAACTTAACATTTTGACGTCACTTTAAAAATAAAAAAGCTCTCTTTCTAATCGTAAATTATTTTTAGCGAATTATTCATCAAATCCATCCATGAGTTAAATTTTCTTCATTTTATTAGAATTCTTTAAAATATTGTGCATCTTGCTTATATTAGTATAATAGTATCAATTCACACACAATCTACCGAAATTTATTTCTTAATTCCGAAAGTATATTACAATGTTCAAATTTTTGTTTATTTAAATATAAATGGATGCTTTATCTCAATTCTATACAATTTAATTAGTTTTAATACATATTTTCTTTAAATATTTTAATACTTTAAACGTAATTAATAAAATACTAAGTTTGAAACTAACTGTTTACAGAACCAGTGCCTGGCAGAAAACAGAAGTATTTACTTGAACAGAAGAATTTACTCACAAAAATGCAAAAGACCCTCGGCCCGTTAGGAATGCTCCACGGATGTATGGAGAATAAAATCCGGGTTAGGGTAGGTCACATTACTTAATCTTTTTTAATGGTTGACTAACGAATCTGATTTTTCTTGTAAAAAAAAAATGTCAAAGATGATTTTTTAAACAAAATACAATTTCTATGATATTACAATGATTTTAAATTTACAGCGATTTCTTTAAAGAAATAATTCTCTTGTTACGTTAAAAATCTCTAGATTATTATATTTATCACAGCTTAAAAGACAATTTAAATATTAACGTTTCTCTCATTTGATTAATTTTCTATCTTCTGTGAAAAATTTAAAAAAATTTTTAAACATTTACATCATTACATTATCATTTTAAACATTACCATCTTTTAAAATTGGTATTTTTCGTCACAATTTTCCAGTGAAATGTGTCTCCTTCCTAATCCTTTATATCCTTGCCAACGACGAAGAAGCAATCCTAAAAAGGAGCGTTTCCGCCTCTCCACCAATTCCTTCCCTCGTTTCTTTTCCATCCCTCTAACCCTTAACTGTGCGTGCGCACATACACGGCTGACACACTTTCGCAGCCGAGTGACACATACGCGAAACCCTTCGCGGGTGTTCGAAGGGCGACGACGAGATCCACCCTTTGTCGAGAAACGCGACCAGGGAGGAAAGAAAAGCATTCGGGTCAACACTCGTAACCATGGCGACCGAATCATGGGGCGCTCTGGCCACTTCTGGTTTACGTCCCTGACGTCGTGCGACAAACGATTCAACGCTAGACGAAATCGCGGCCAAAAGGGTCGCACTGCTGCCCTAAAATTTATCTCTCGAAGGCACATATACACAGCCAATCTCAGGAAAATACAATTTGGCGCACGACATCCTTCCGAAATTATTGCTGATCATTCCATGCGAAATCTCGCATGTCAAAAGACGTAATTTCCGTCATGGGATGCTTTAAAATTTTTCAGTTACACGCATGTCGTTTTTTCAAAGATTGCACAAATATTTCGAAATACAACCCATAATATAACGACTTTAAGATTAATATCTGATTTTTAATTTTACAAAAACATACGGCGATATATTTTGAGTTACAATGTCATAGTGGGAGATGTTTTTTTTCATTTTCTAGATAAACAACACAGGAATCTACCCCTGATCTATTATTCGATGGGTACAGAATTCACGTCCTCGAGATTATATAATCAATCCGGAAGTGAAGGCACGTCACCGTGTGGAAAGTTGTAAAATTGCGGCGCGGTGTGCACGCTGATAAGTCATCATCATACTTATCTAATCGCGCCCGATGATTTCTCGGCGGTGTGGCGTGCTTAATGATCGCCGCCTCGCACTAAGGACGGCTAATAATAGGACAATGAGACGGAATAATGGAAAATAAAAGTCAAATTGATTTAATTGGGCTTCCGCCGAGCGGAAGCGGATATCTTCAACGAGGAGGCTGCAGTTTTCGATTAGCCTCCTTCCGCGAGTTTCAATTAAAAGCGTTAACTTTCATCGTCGTCGTCGTCATCGTCGTCGGCGTCGGCGTCGACGAAAGTTCCTCGCGCGTTCCTCAAGACTCGCCTCGTCTTTCAAATCACCGTCCTCGACGGTAGATCCTAATCTCCCGCGACCTTCGAACGCATCCGGAAAGGAGATTTTATCTTGGCGAATCGATCATTCGACCTTCGACCGTTCAAATTGCCGAGGAAAGCGCGCGTTTTTTTTTCTCTTTATCATCAAGTCATTCAAACTCATCTCGTCGAATGCAAGTACATTAAGAAAAAAAAAAAAAAAAATTGCGAGGAACATTCGATTATGTTGATTGAATAATCGAATAGCTAACGTCCCCGAGATTTATCTTCCTGTTATTCATCAAGAAAAGATGAATTTACATATTTAATATGCTTTTAATTACTTTATCTAATTCAGCATTATTTTTGTTTCGGGATAAAATTTGTTTTTTCAGACTAAAACAACAAAATTGCTAAAGTCGAGAATAGGAAAAACGGAGTGGAAGAATTTTCCGTGCAGGGATTTCAGCAAGAAATCACACACACACACACACACACACACACACACACACACGCGCGCGCGCGCGCGCGGAATTTAATCGAGTCGACCGGATCACAGCCTCGAGCACTCCCGAAGTTTTCCGGTCTAATTGAATTCACGTTTCTACCGAATCGTCCTCGATATCTCATTGCCGCTCTCGATCGCGACAAAATCCTTGAAAATACTCAAGAAAATCCTGACACATCACGCGCGCAAAATCCTATCGTAATTCCGAAACAATGATAAATTCTAACGGCATATTTTCATCGTGTGCATGCGCGTCCCCGCCATTGATACTTATTCCGAGATAGAGTCGCAGATTTTTAACAAGTCGAATATTTGAAAAAAAAAAAAAAAAAAAAAAAAAAAAAAAAAAAAAACTTGGTGAAAACAGAAAAATAAGCAATCTCGAATTAATTCATCGACACCGAGCAAGTCGGCAAAATGACTCCATTAGTTCTGTGTAAAAACGAAAACACGCGGAAGGGTGAGTCCTCTCCGCCTTGGCGGAGACTCCTCGTTGGCGGAATCTTGCGGACTCCTAGAATCGATTCCGGCTAATTCGCGAACGTCGTCGGCACTCAATGGCTCGCGATGACGATACACGGACACGAGTCCGAGGCTTGCAATTAGTTCTCATCGCGACAAAGCCGGCTGGCACGTATGTCATCGCGCTGCGCGAAAGGCATTGAAGGGGGCCTTGTTGCCTCGTCAGCCTGCACTTCCGCGTATCAGACCGCTATCTCGTATCTATGCGACAAACAACAAAGTTTTCTCGCAGACACGAACCTTCCTCAACCAGGCGCGATGCGTCTTCAATGCATTTTATCGCGGCGAAGTGTCGGTTAGATATCGCACTTCGTGTATCCCCCCTACACACAGAAAAATACCAGTATCATATTTAAGTAAATATTATTTATTTCATGTATTTCAAAAAGTTCATATATCCGCAAATTTATCATAATAAATTTATCAAAATATATTCTGAATCTTAGCGAGTGTAATGTTTAAATAAAGAATATTAAATTAACGTAAAAAAAGTCGATTTATTTCAAAAAATCAAATCTTTTGCGATAAAATTTTATAATCTTTAGAAGAAAATAAATTCTTTTTTTGAGCATATAGCGATAGTGAGTTTTTCTAAAATTTATGATAAGTATATTTTAAGACCATTATCGAGAAAATATTCTTTGTTAAAGATAATCGTTAACTTAAAAGAAAAAAAGGAATGAGTAATCACTTTTCTTAGCAATAAAATGCTATTTTTCTGTGAATACAATGAACATAGCATAACATTATGTAATATTAGGTTTTAGAAACTTTAATTTAGCCAAAAAGCAAAAAAAACTCGCTATTCAAATTTTTCCGATAAAACATGTCGTGAAATAACAGTAGGCCTGTTGTTCTTTTATCTTTACATTGGAGAAAAAAAGAAAAAAGATGAACGGTATAAGAAATTCAAAGGAACAGGTTTATCAGTAGATTAGAATTCAAAATAAATTATGATATAAAGCTACCGATCATCGAGATGATAAAAATAACTAAAAATAATATGAATTATATTCGCAACAGATATATTATCTATACAACTAGTTAACTATGCAAAAGTTTAATGAATGGATGTACGATAGGGAAACAAAAAAATTGACTGAGTTATATCCCATGACAGCTCGCACAAGTATTTCATTGAACACGAATTCTTCGAGAAGTTAAAAGGATGGAAAAAAAAATGAAAAATCAACTTGGCTTCTTTGTAAACATATTTCATATGACACACTATCCCAATCTAAATGACAATGGTTAATGATAAACAGAGGATATTTATTCTTCTTCTGAGAATCGAATGAGACTTATTCTTGAGAAGATAATGATTATAAAAGATGTGTCGCACCATAAAAATCAAGATGATGTTTTCACAGCGTTAACAGATCTCTTTTATCTTTTTTTACCTCACATTTCGGATTCGTCTGGGATGATCGTCGAAAGTGAGGATGCCGATCGCCGTCTCTTTTCTCGGCGAGCGCGGCTTTATCCGGAAGGGACGAGTCGCGTGTAATACGGGGACTCGAAATTGCAATCGAAAAGGAATAATCGGTCGTTCTTTGTGCCGAAGGTCTACACCAGGAACGCGCGGGGAATAAGGGGACACGTGGAGGCATACGTAGTCGCCTTCGACAAGCATTGGAACCTCGCGCTGGAGGATTGTTTCGAGATCTGGTCCCGCAAAGTTAAGAGAAAAGCGCCCGCTCTTGGTACGTTCGTTTTATTTAAGTCTACGATACGGCGTATAACTAAGGTTCTTCTTTATTCTAAGGACTTTATTCTAAGGTCCTTTATTTCAGTATATTCTTTAGATTTATTTGTTTTCTCAAAATTCAACTTTATGGGAAATTTTATTTTATAGAAAATTTCTTTCTAGAGTTTCAATGTCGTACTAATGAGTGTATCTTTAAAATAAAATATATAAAATGTAAATGTATAAAAATATAATTTGTCTTGCGTTGATTATATTTTTGATTATATATTTTTTTTTAATTAAAATTATTTAGATTGAATCTGTTTTGAGTTTTTCAAATCTATTTCAAAGCAAATTTAAATCAAAGATTTATTCGAATACAAGTCGAACCAGTTTCAAACTACTAGAAAACTATACAGTATTTCAGTATATTTTAGTATACTACGCAAGAAAATTTCACAATGCGTAGATTCTTGAGTCACAAATTTAAAAACAGAAAGCTTTAAAATATTTAGATTTGTCATTTTATCCATTATTTTCTCGGAGAAAATACGGAGAACATGTAACCTATCACAGACTATAATCACAAAAAACGATTTTAAATTACGATTGCTTTTTCATATATATTTTCCTTAAAGATCTCAAATTGAAGCACAAAAAAATAGACGATTGAATTAGTTTCTTAAAAGATTTAGCATTAAAATCAATTCCTTCATAATGAAATTATTGGCCGTTAAATGGATTGGGTTTTGACGAATGTTATTATTTATAAAATTAATTATATTACGTAGACAATCTATGATTTTTGTAATTTTTTAACCAGTTTTTATAAATTAGACAACAATTAATATCATCGGGACACTAAGATTAATTATATCTGATATTTATGACAGCTTCAAGCATATAATAAGTCAAGCAATATTAAGTCTGATTTCTATTATTTGGTTTTATTTTATATTTTTCTGAGAATAGAAGGTATGATCTAATATGACTGACGCAACTGATGCAGCTGCAATAAAATTAACTATAATGTTGTTATGTCCTATGCTAATCGCATGTACTCCATAAAGATTGATGAAGAAAAGAAATACTAAATACAAAGACTTGATCAAGAAAATATGCTACAACTTGAATTATAACCTGTTCTACATATATCATTTAACCGCGCGTGTAAGGATCAAGGATAAATTATATTTTCCACGTGGATTTCCAAACGGAAAGCATGGAAAATAGTCTTTCCGTATATTTCTTAATTACACAAAAATCTCAATGCAAAATCTATTTTAATAATGTGACTCACAACAATAAGTGTGAAATTCTCGAAATTTGCATATGGCATCGTACAATCCGAAAAGGATTAGCGGCTATAATTCTATTGAAATTCACAAGCAGCCTCATTTCTCAACAATTATACATTCTCGACGCTGTAATAATCGTTTTCGATATATAAATATGTAGATGCGTATGGTATTATGCAACGCGCAAAAAAATCACGAGTGCCGGACTCGAGATAGATGCGATGGAAAGGATCGATCGATTATCCTTGCCTCCTCACAAGTTTTTGCGTCTCACGGCGATACAATACGTTATACGATAATAGAAGGAGAGAGAGAGAGAGGGAGCGAGGGAGAGGGAAAGAGAAAAAAGATCGAGATGGTAATCGAGTTGAATCATAAAAAGCGAGCTCTGTAACCTCCGACATTTCGGAGTTCAAATAATGCGGCCCTAAGGAAAAATAAATACACGCTGCAATACACGCAGTTGCGAAGAGAAAAGGTTTTACCGAAATATTCCTGATTTAATTGAAATCTCTTCGAAACCGCGCTGATGGCCAATTATTTATATTTTAGATCTTCCGTGATATGTCTTATATAAATTTATATATGAGATTTATGAAATCTTTTAAAAAATAAATATTCATTGATCCGACAGATATTCTTATTGCATGTTGAATATATCTCTACCATATTATTTTGAAGATATTTAAAGTAAGTTCTACTTAAAATAAAATTTAGTCTTTTTTTTTTAACGTAGAGTGAGAAATTTTTTTTTTAAATACAAACAGTGTGTGTTAAAACGACTGGTACATATTTCAATTAATAAAAATTGCTTCCGGAAATGTGGTATATCACATTTCTAATTATTTAAGAAATATGATGAACCTTCGATACTAATAATGTAATAACGTAAAAATGTTTGCATGTAACACATGATATCTTATATGTAATAATTTCTGTTCGCGAGTTATATGAGTTGTAGGCACGCGCATGTATTGATGGTGTATTTTTAGATTATCGTATCTCAATATATATAGTCGGCTTGACGTTTCAACGAAACTTCAAACGCGCGAATTTGTCTCTTAGTTTGCCTCGCCATCCGCTTGCCATCTGACATTGTCGATACGAAATGACGGAGACAATTTGTCATCGGGTCAGGGCTGTAGTAATCAACAACAATCATTTCGGCTTAAACTTACCGATATTGTTTTTTTTTTTTTTTTCGCTAATGTTATTTGCTTGGTCTTGAGTAATGGTCATTCGGTAATTAATACATGTTTTTCAAAACGACCTTCTCCTGCACGAGAGCTCAGAAAAAGTTTTCGGTAGTACAACGGAGACTAAAAACAAGACACAAAACCTCCTGGCTTATCTTCTCGCTCGGAACCGCAAAGTACAAAATTCCGTTTTTCAACCCTCCCCCCCTCCCCCATTTCTTTCTGAAGTTGCTGAGAAGAGAAACACGAGACACAAGCGTCTCGATTCACTTTTAATCCGTGGGATTCCCATTCTTCATTCGCCGCGCGAATCGATAGGGTTTAACGAACTCGCCTGAGGGGAGTACGCGTGTGCGCGCGCGCGAGTGCGATCCAAGCTCGTCTTCTTTATTTACACCGCGCGGCAAAAGGGCGGCAGCCGGTGGAAGAGCAGAGAGAAAGGGTCGTCGTATCGCGCGCGCGAAGGGGGATAATACATCCCACTAAGGTCGCCGCTTTGCGGCAGGAGCAAGGACCGACCTTGACTACGTATAGTGGTCGCCGGCGCGCACGTTCGATACGCGTTCGAGAAAGAGAGAAGGTCCCGGCGCAGCGGACCCCCCCCCCCCCCTCATGTGTGCTCTTCCTCACTCATTTCTCTCTCTCTCTCTCTCTCTCTCTCTCTCTCTCTCTCTCTCTCCATTTTCTCCTTCTTTCCTATTCGCGTTTCTTCGTCCGCTGCGAGATCTCTCCTCTTCCGGCGACCCCCCTCCCCTCCCGCTTTGGTCCCGCACAAGACGCTTCCCCAATGCTCTCTGTTAACCCCTCCCGTCCCACCGATTTTCCTCTCTCGTGTTACCCTTGTTCTTCCTTTTCTCCCTCGCCACGTGCCCTCCAACCTTCAAGCCTCTCGTTTTCATTCATCCGCGCCGCTCGCGTCAAACACGCGATCTATATAAGTGGCCAAACACGCGTTTCAACTTGGAAATGTTCCTACGCTCCGTTCTATACGCGAGCTATTTTTAAACGATAAAAACACAACGGAAAAATCGAGAGAAATAAAGTAATCGATATAACTCGACGTGGAAACGGACGTTTTGTGTTTGCAGGTTCTTCAATCAATTTGCTGATGTTTCTTCGGAATATTGAAGGAGAAAAATTTGCAATTTTAGATATCTCGACAAATTAAATGTTAACATTTCCATTTGAGTAAAAAAAGCTATTTGACAAGGAAAGTACGATTTTATTATCTATCAGCACTTCGCGTTTCTTAAACTCAACGCTCTCTCACCAAGGAACAATCAGTTAATATATTTATACTTAGAATTCGAAGAAATCTCGACTGAAATGACACTCCGTTGTAAATTGAATTTCTTTTCAGGTTTTTCTCAGAAGTGCGATTTATCTCTCGGAAGGTTTAGATACAAAACCCTTTTATAGTCGATAATCCTCTGGATTATATATCGCACACGTTTTATCACGAATTTTTTCGATGATATTGATGTTTTATCGATATAACTTTAATTTCCGGTTATGCCATTCTGTAATCTCGCGAGATTTTCGCTAGACACACTGGCAACTATCTGTACATGTATAGGTGCGTCCGTTAGGCACATCGAAATTCCGTTTCATAGTTAAAAAGTTTACAAGCTTAAAAAGTTCCTTTTTTCGATTCGACCGGTTAATTGTGCGTAAAATTAAACGATTTGCTAAAATAATAATAAATTTGAAATTGCAGTTTTATGAAAGCGTTTTGAACAGATTTGTGTACGTTAATTATTATTTATCGTATAATAATTCGCATTATATGAAATTAATTAGTGAGTCGGAAATTGTTTTTCCGACATTGAAACAAAATTGATAAACAAAATTAATTTATATTCAAGAATAATGATGCGTTTATAAATTATTTTGGAGATCGTATATATACGGTTTTTTTTCCCAATAAAATGTATAAATGTTTTAATTTATCGTAAATAAAACGGAAAAATATTGTTAATTCGAGTACTATAAATTTAATTAAGCTTCTAGCAATGCAGATACGATCTCGTCTAAAATACTGATGAAAGAATTGTTTTGATCGCGTCATACTTCAAATAATATAATTGCCAATGTAATTGAATTTATTTTGTCGTAAAATATAAAGCTGTATATATTTTACCATTAATTAAGTACCAAAACTGAGTTTTCGACGTGATACTTGTTAAGAGATTAATTTATTTCTTTAATTACAATTTAAGCGCCAACTATCCTTAAAAAGTTAATGGAGCTTCCCGGATGGCGTTGCGAGGCAACGCAAGGAAATATATGTCAGGACTAAATTCTTTCCTTCTTGTCGCCATTTATAGCGTCGTCTAAAATGCGACGTCCCGGACACGGCTCTTCCTCGGCAGTCTCTCCTCCTCTCTCTCTTTCTCTCTCTCTCTCTCTCTCTCTCTCTCTCTCTTTCGGTGCGCCGAGTTCAGGGTTAGTTGGCCTACTGACGTACTTCGGGACGCGTATCGCGAGGGGTCGCGAGGTCGTTGATACGAGGCTAAGAAGGGAGGGTGGAGAGACCGGTGACCTTGGAGAACAACCCAGGAGGATCGATGCCTGCTCGTATACACGTGTCCTGTTGGCTCCTCGTGCCTGCCTTCCTGCCTACCACTCTCCTTCCGACCCTCGTGGCCCTTCCGTTCCCTCCGACCCCGACTTCCTTATCGCGGTTCCTGCGCACTTCTACGGACACGTGCTGGCACATAAACAACCTTCCCAGACTTTCCTCGTGATCCCAGCGACATTTTCTCCCCAAGGTTTATCCGCGACACCATATACTTCCGATAACTTCCGGTTAACGTTCGCGTTTATATTTAATTTTTTTTACCTCAGATTTCGTTGCGATATGGACTCGTTACAGTAGCCGAAAGTGTCTCTAATTATAGCAAATTTGTTGTAATATGCTTAAAAAATTTGAAATTAAAAATTTTAAGTTATCGCAAGATTTTAAAAGAAATCTTTGTAATATGAAATTTAACACTAGAAATTTTATTAAATTGTTTTATAAATATAATAACTGATTGGTTAGGATCATTTAAAATAAATGGGAAATATTGACAATAAAATTTTAAGCGATGTGTATAACGCTGAATTTTAAGCGATGTGTATAACGCTGAATAAACACTTTTATCTCGTAATAAAAACGATCCATATTTGATCGATTGTGCATTGAAAGTGCAATTGATTAATTTATATTTTCCGCATAAACATACAATATAATATATTTTAATGCACATTCATGTGAGCTATACAAAAACATTATCGGCGCGTTTTAAAATGAAGTTTCTCAAGAATGGAACTTTCCAGTTAAGGAATAAGAAAATTTCTTATCTATTTCCATTTTTTTTTTATCTAGTATATTGTCGCAAATACGCTTCCTATTTCGATTGAAAGACTAATGGTTCCCTTACTATCGCTGTCACGGCGAATAGTAAGTAAAGTCATTTACGCACTCGTATATTAAAATTGCAAAGTGAGAAGGAGAGGAGGAATTGCACCGTTAGCCGAGCGGAAGGAAGCGCGTGTCGGAAAAGATATAGCAAGGACTCGACATTGCATTTTCAATTCAGGTGCTGATGCAGTCAAAGTAGAGCTGTCAGAAAACGACGTCCCTACGGCTACGATGGTGACGAAGATCGAGGGAAAGACGGAGATCTTGGAGAGACACGTGCCGCAGATGCTGCTAAGGGGAGAACAGGTCGCCATAATCGTCAAAATCAATTGACTAACGCTATCGCCTTAAGGGCTGTCCACAACTACGGTGCCACGTGCGTTAACTTACATACCCAATTGTATATGGTCTCTTCCTGTTACTCGTACTGTTATTTATTGTAATGGGATTTTACACAATTTATTATTGTGATAAATGTTTTAGTGTCTATAAATGTTTGAAATCTATTTGTATAAGATTTTCCGCAAAAAGTCGATTTTTTCGACTACATTGCGTACCTCAGAATACATTAATCGAATAATGAAATTCATCCAATTACGCGGCTCTATAACGCCGAGATCGTGATCTACATAACCGGAATACTCCATTCATTTTTCCTTCTCCCCAACAATACGTTTAAATAATAAATATATTTTGAACGAAAAGAGGTACCGTTAACGTAATTTTCTTTCTTTCTTTTTTTTTTCCCGCAAAGGTGAATAATGAAATTCACGCCTCTCTCACCTTGCCCATCCGTTGCCTATCCCACCTCTTCCCGCCATAATTAACTTTCAGCGATATACGGGACGCGCTTATGTATGCCATGTTATTAAGTAGTTACGTCAAAACGCATCGCGCCCCTGAAATTATACGGGGAATCAAAACCTGGAGGCCGCCGAGACTGGACTTTCTCGCGACGGATGCAAGGACTCCGAGGCAAGGAGAGAGAGAGAGAGAGAGAGAGAGAGAGAGAGAGAGAGAGAAAGAGGGGGGAGGGAAGGAACGTAAAGATAAAAAGAGGAGAGGTCGATCTCTATACGGCACGTCGGCACATCGGTGCGGCCTTCGAGCGCACGTACGAGCGGTGTTGTATGGAGGAGGACGATAGAGGTAAAAGCCGATAGAGCTCTAATCCGTGGCGCGCGTCGACCAACGAGGAAGTCCAAGACGGCGAAGAAAGTTAATTCGCGCGATTGTCCGGCGTCGCGCCGTTCCACCGTGACTAAACTCACGGTCCGCGACTGGTTTTTCCCTTCTCGAGCACTCCTCGCCCTCGTAAATGTCTCTTTCACTCCCTCCCCCTCCCCCTGCCCCCTCCCCTCCTTACGCCCTCCCTCGAGGCAGCGCGGGACGGAATGTGCGCGTTGCCGAGAATAAGAAAGTTTCGATGTCGATTATGGTACCGGGTCGGTGCCCGCCAGAAAACCGCGGCACAACGTATACACGATTACCCCTCCCCCCCCCCCCCGTCGACGTGTGTGTTGTTTATCAACGACGAGGAGGGGATCGACGACATCTCTCGCAAGTCGGTTCACTCGCGATTGCGAGAATGATCGGGAACTTTTCTATTTTGGGAACTTTTGATCGATCACATCTGAAAGAACGTCGCGAAAATTGAAAAATTGGCTTTTACACAGATGATCACACAGGAATGACGTATTGATTTATAATTTCTAATTCTGATGTATAAAATATTATGAATAAAATATTAAAATAAATAAATATATATTAAAATATTAAAATAAATAAATATTATATAAATATATTTGTGCAAGTATTCCGACTCCTACTTTTAATCTTGAGATATGTTATAAGAATATGTTCTAGATATGTTCTAGAAAATCATAATAGATTTATTTGAGAATTAAACGTTTCACTTTGTAGTTTGAAAGGCCAGTTTGCGATATATGTATATATGTTTCGAATATATGTATCTTCAACAGAACGTTGTGATTCTAAATAGGAACTATAGGTTAAGTGATGTCAAAAGAGGTCGATGCTGTTCAAGGTAGATGTAAAAAAAAAAAAAAATAATTGAGATTGAAAAATAGAAAAATTTCCATTCGGAATAATATATGTAACACGAGGCTCTTTCGTGATATTTTTTTATAATGATTACTGCGATGTTTGTTTCTTTATTCTACTAGGAAAGAATTACGTAAAACTGACGTATAGTGAAATTCTAGTGAGATATAATAGCGTGTAATGAATTCGTTTAGCGTCTGGAGTGTCGATGTATTTAGATTGTATGTTAAATATGCGCGATTTGTCCTAGGCATATAGAGTACTTTCTCTTCAACGCAGATACTAAAGGCCAATCTGAGAAGGATGCTGGTTGTTTCATGGTCGTAGCATCGATATATTAACATATACCAGTTTTTTGCGTACTTCCTTTCGATCGGCTGAATAGCATGTTAATAAAAAATGTCGAGGCCGCGATGATTCTTGAATTATAAATAATTACAAATCCAAGAGTTTTTCATAAATTAAGCGTCAAGAGCATAAGCAGCAATGAAATATCTTCATAAAGCTCGGATATGTCATTAAACTTTAATATCAACAAGTCCGGAAGAGATATTATAATGTATCCTTTTCGTAATATCTGTATAATGGTATTTAAGATTTATCCATTTATACGCATGTTTACTCACGGGCATTGCGCATTATCACCGAGAATGACGTTGAAATGACACGTTGACCGCGGCGCGTCGCGTTACACGCTAGTCTTCCATAATTACAACTCGCGGCACCATTAATTTTTGTAATCCCCGTTTTCCCCTTACCTCGCCGCGTAGGAGAACAGAGCGCATCCCCCCAAATTCAACGCGGAATAATCTCGCCGCGTTGAAACAAAGCCGCACTTCCTCGTCGCTCGCGGCGTCTCTCTCTCTCTCTCTCTCTCTCTCTCTCTCTCTCTCTCTCTCTCTCTCTCTCTCTCTCGCGTTCCAGCTAATCGCTCTAAAATCATATTTTTCCGCACGCGAAATCACGCGCCTTCGCTTCTGCGTCGCGGAAAAGTGCATCTCGCCGGGGCACGGTGAAAGCACGAACTCCCCCCTATCCCCTTGCCCCCTAGATCATGAGCGGCCAGAGGAACGCGCGAATGCGCGCTCCCGGGGGGGGCCCTCTCACTTTCGCTCTCCGGAGAAAGTCCGGCCGCCCCGTCGTCGTCGTCGTCGTCATCGTCATCGTCGTTGTCGTGATCCCCTGTTTTCCCGTTTCCCCCTCCTCGTCCTCCCCATGCTCCGTAGGACCCCCCCTCGCGCTTCTAGTTCCGTAAAAGACTTTGCTTACCATCGCGCTCGCCTTGACGCGACCAGAAGTACGGTGCACGCTACTTTGTTGCGGCCCCCCCCTCCGCCCGTTCCTCTCAATCTCTCCCCGTCCCGCACCCGCGCCCACGACGGTTGTGCACTTCTTCTGGCGGTGTACTCTCGCGATCCGACGAGGGGTTAATGCACTCCTAGAGCAAACCATAACCTTAGTCGGAGCCCTCGGAGAGGCGCGGGAATCTCGCTACCGACGACAGGCCCCACAATACCGCGGCATGTTCTCGGGATCACATTGTACATTTATAATCGAATCGGCGCTAGCTTTCATTTTATTTGACCCGACCTTTTAACACGATTTAACAATTTCTTGCTAAACAACTATCTTTTATAACATAACAGATTCTCCTTTTTGTAAAAAAAAAAAAAAAAAATCACAGTTAATAAAGAAAGTTATGATAGCTCACGTGCAAACGTTGTTCCCAGAAAGATAATTTACCACTTCCTAATTCCTTTACAATTACAAAATTTCGGAGGACTTGAGAAAGTTTTACGTGTTTACCATTCCTTGGTACGCGGTCAAATTTAAAAACCCTCGCCTCGGCGTCCGAATTTTATGGAATCCTAGAGTCGCGTTGATGATCTCTCTCGCCTCTTGAGATCTCGAGGAGATCTACGTGCGGAGAATTTCGGCGAAAAGTAAATGGCTGCTCGATTACAACGCGAGAGAACGAGCGCGTGTATCAAGGGAAAGTATCTCACAGACGATTATCATACGACCGCCGCGATCGGACTCCGAATGCGCCCTCCTCCTCCTCCTCTCCCTCCTCTCGGCGGAAAGCAAAACGCAGGCTTTTATAAAACGGCGTCGTTAAGAGAGATGCGAGCGAGATACGCGATTAAGATTCGTGGACCTTGACGCGCATTGTCCGTGCGCGATAATTGGCCGCGGTTTCGTATGCGTGCTCCTTCGACAGACAGAATAGTTTATCGTCTCTCATACTTCTTTTCCTCTATCGAACTGACTAGCATTCTCTCTCTTTCTCTGCTCCCTCTCTCTTGCACTAACAGAGATAGACTCCACAGTGGTAGAACATCGGTCCAGGGCCGACGAGCGAGCGCCTTGAAGGCGTAATGACGATCATAGAAACTCTCGAGGCCGGCCCACGAGACCCAGAGTTTCGCGAAAGCGAGATAGGAGATTCGCAGAAAGACATACGAGAAGAATCATTAGACTACTAAATGAATTCACGAAAATACACCGCTTACTATAATTGGGAAAATGTTCGTTTTCGCGAGTAAAAAAACTTCGGTCATTTAAATAGTATCGAAATCTCTTATAATAATTAAAACATCTTGATTTTTATTTGGAATCCAAGTTTAATAACGAAAATTAATAACTTGTGATAAATGAGAGAAAGTTTTTGCCGGGAAAAGGTCAACTTCGATTTGCGAGTCCGCATGGCAAAGAAAAGACATCTTATATACATATATATTAGCATCGCATCGAGTAGTAATATAAATATATGGGCTATAATTTAGATTGCTATATTTAGAATTAAATATATTTATATCGAAGTTATAATGTCTTTATTTTTGCATCTTCCTTGAAATTATCCCTGACAAGTCCACACATAAAATATATATCTTTACATAAGATATCTTCAAGATATTTTTTAAATGTCTACCGAAAAAATATCTTTAAAATGTTTTATGTTCCAATTTTAGACTTCGTGCCGTTTGAGATATTATCTCTGCTATGTAAAAATGAAAAAGTGACATCAACGTGTTACCGATAAAGCTTAAGAAATTAAATTTCTTTTTTACTTATTTTTTTTTTTTGTCAAATTATTCATTGTATATATGTTGTATTATCGGCAGTACATTAAAAAATATTTCTCGCAGATTTAACAGACAGTAAAAGATTTTTAGATAAATGTAATTTCAATGGACGAAATTCAACTTGTTAATAAATTACAAATGGATCTTTTAAATTCTGTTGCTCTCACCTAAGTTCAGGAGTGATATCTTTTCGCAATTGCAGAGGCTGCAGTTTGAATAAATGAGAGGAATCAATTTTGTTATTAATTCGAAGAAGCAAATTTGCCGACTTGAAGTAGCACTCGCGTGACACGTCGTTTTCACGACTGTGGAAAAGCGTGTCGCGATAACTATGGGGAGGTCACTACAGCGAGATTAATCGGGCCGATAGGCAGCGGCGCGGAAAATTTTAAATCACGCTGTCCTCGGAATTCGCGCGATAATGGACATTATCGCATGTGCCGTGGACCAACGTGGAATGCCATCGCTCGGGTGCGACGTCGCGGGCTGCATCCTTTGACGTCTTTTGCTTGTTGAAGAAATCCCCCCCGCGAGATGATGCGTTCGTCGCGCGATGCACGTAACGACGTTACGCGAGATAAAATCGCGAATTACAGCGTGCGTTCGCGATAACGAGTACGTCGCGTGCACGACGCACGCGTTTTAACGATGCAATTATGGCCCACCGAGAGAGCCAGCATTTTCGTTTCGCTGAAGGAAACTAGATTCACGACTAGAACACGACTCTTTCATTGAATAAAAAACATCCTAACCCAGAAATTAACTTTATTAATTTGCGTGCATAACAAAAAACGGAACGTGAAACGAATGACATGCTACAGTTCAAAATCTTTGTCTTTTTTTTTTTTTTTTTTTTTTTTTTTTTTTTTTTTTTTTTTTAATGTAACAACAAATTGCAAGAAGTATGTAAAAACGATGTGTTTCCGAACAATATCAAATTTACATCATCGTTCCACGTTCCACGAATAGAATTATTTTTTATTACAGCACCTCATCTGACCAAATATGATACCTGAATTGTTGAGCGAGGCCTTGATGAAAAACAGCTCTTCTCGTTTCTGCCGAAGTATCTATCGCGGCATACACGTGGGGATTCGCATTACGATTACGAATTAAAATTACTCCGGTCAACGGAGCTCGTCCCAGTCAGCTTCAATTTCCAGCGCGCGCGCGCGCGCGCGATCGCCGCGCAATCTCGATCTCTCCGACGCACAGTCTCCAACGGGAACTCACACTCCGCGAAGTGTTGAAAATAACTACTCCAACGTCCCTGATGAGATGAGAATGTTGAGTTCATCGCGAATAGTGCGTAAGCTGTCGCACTTCCTACTCGAGGCTCGTACGAGGCGCTCTCGCACGAGCACACGCATCACGCGTGTATGCGCGCGCGCGCGCGCGCGCGCGCGCGCGCGCGCGCGTGTGTGTGTGTGTGTGTGTGTGTGTGTGTGTGTGTGTGTGCGGGACTAACAACAATAATAAGGTTGAGTCATGCGCGTCAGAGACCTTCGCAAACAGAAGAAGGGCCTTGGTTCGTGCCCCGGGCAAGGCGAGAATCTCCGTCGCGATTACTCGAACGTGCGTGGCCTCCTTCTCGGATTCAACGTCCTTTTTCGGAGGCGTCTCTGAAAATTTGCGGACCACCATCGGCGACGCCACGTAGCCCCGAGCCGTTTCCGTTTTTTGCATGCGAAAGATATACACGCAAAAAGATTTCGCGAGAATTGCCGGGGCTGAAATTGCTGGAGTGGGCGGTAATAAAATTGTATTGGGACTGATTTTCAATCGGATTTAAAGAAATAAAAGAGAATATATTTTAAATATTAAAAATTATTTAACAAATCAAAAGATAAAAGTTCAATTATGATTGTCTGACATATTCTCTCCATGTTTTAATTATGATTTTCGCACAGAATGTGCGACTTTATATCAAATTGTTGAAGCTAGTTCTTCTTAAGAAGAATCTTGGGGAGGGGGAAAAAGGAAAAGGATGCGCAGGAGGCGTAAAGAAATCAGCAATCACGCCCGGCTGGAAGCCAAGGGTCGCCATCTGTTAAAATCCGTGGCCTGGAATTCGCCTGCTTTTTTGTCTCTCGTGGAACATTACTCAGTGCGAGTGACTATCGTCGCCTTGCTTTTGTAAATAATTTGTGACAAATGTTCTTGCGAGAATGAATTCGTTCTGTTTGCAGTTCACAAACGATATGCACCAAGAATCATTGATACAAAAAGAAATCCAAATTTCTAGGAATCTCTAATTGAAAATAAGCAAGCCACTTTTTTTATAAATCCTATATGAATATAATATTATTTTAATCCTTGTGTTTCGGTTAATCAATACTTTGTTATTTCGATCGTGTCGAGGAATGTTGCGCGGCGAGTAACTCGGCCGATTCGACGATCGCACGAGAGGAATTTCTCCGCATCGTTATATTATTTTGAATGCCTATGCGCACAATCGGATCGTACGCTTAATCACTGTGACAAAGCAGGCGACTTCCTTGAAGGCGACGGTCGCTTTTCAAAGCGTTCGATAGAGGGGCTTCAATAACGGCGATGCCGTAAGGACGCGTTTTACAATCAGCGTCTCCTCGACGGAGGCTGACAACGTCGCGCGTTAAAATCCGCCGCCAGTCATGTTCCAGACTGGTCAACAGTCGGGAATGGACGAGGCTAACGTCGACTAGAACGCTAGCATACGACTAGAACATAGCAGATCATATTTGTACTTCGTACTCCGAATCAAAATATTTCTCATATTTCCGAAATCAATTAGAATTTTTTTATTTTCATTTTAATCAGATCGACCTCTTTTGATATAACGCACAGAATAGAATTGAATTTGTTTAGAATCGCACATTTCTCGTCAAAGATGGTTGAAGTAGGAAGTTTATTTTTTCACTATTTATTTAACGTATAACATTATTTATTTAACGTAAACGTATATAAATTATATGTATATATATATATATATATATATATATATATATAAATTTATTAATCTAATACTAATATTTATAAATGTTTTGAACTAAAAACAGAAGAAAAATTTTGATTTGAGAAGATAAGATCTTTGATTTGGAGAAGATAATACTTGAAAGTGAATACTTAAGCATTAGAGTTTTGAAGATGCACAATTGATAATGTAGTACCTTAAAATTATGTTTTATCATCAAAAAACGAATTTACAATAGGATAAAATATGGCGATTCGTTCCGCTCGATGAAACATAGAGTTCTAAAGTTAAAGATTTTTTCACAAGAAGATCATACGAGATTTCAGTTCGCTCAAAAAGAAACGGAATCATCGAAGGTCGTTGACGTCAGCCACTACGCTCTGAGTAATGCAATAATGAAAACAGGCAGCACGAGAAATTAGGCGAAGCAATGCGCCTTGGAAAATTCCTGCTCGATTAACACGTGACAAGCATGTGAGAATATCTTTGTTCACGTTTTCGCAAAAATTTTGAAAACGTGTGCACTTCCTGATATTAAAAAAAACAGAGGGGGGCCAATAAACTTCAGTTAGAATTCAGATTCTGTCCTCATGTCTCTTTTTGTTAACAGAAAATTAAGTTGAAATAGAAAATATGTTTCAAAATAAGAATAAAACTAATTATGACAAAGTTAAGGGAAAAAATAAAAGAACAGAAGAAAATCATCTAAGTTTATTGTGCTTCAATGTTTGTTTTTAGAATTACATGGGCTACACAATTTAGGTTATCTAATCTCTTTTAATTTATTCTCTATTAACCTCATTTGATTGCAATCGTGTATTTATAAAATCTCAAAAAATGTAAAAAAAAAAAAAAAAAGAATTCTATATACAGTAAATGAACACATTTTGAAGAAAAACGCTCGCTATTGTTAGATCAAAAATAATAATCACGGCATCAGGGATATATTCACAATATGTATTAACAACACTACGCGAGGAATAAGCATAAGCGAGAACGTAACGGTTTTTTTCAACGACGCGAGAATGCAATTATTCCAAGAGTATTAGAGTCGCTTGGTGCTCTCAGTATGGTGAATGAACTACATGAAATTGCACTCGTAATTGCCCTGACTTTTATCTTTGTCGCCATTCATCTCCCGAATATGCAGCGGCTGGATGCCGCGTCTAGGAAATGCAAGTGAGAAAGCGAGCGGATATCTGTAGATTCAATTATCGCCAACCGCAGGGGGTCCATAAGCGGGAATAACGATTAATATCGCGATACGCGTCCGCGACTCCGAAATCCCGGCGATTGATCAATCTTAGGATCTTGCCCAAGCGCCGTCCGCATCGTGAAATCGCGTCGAATAGACGAGACGACTCTGATTCATCGATCCGCGAGAGCTAATCAATAACATCCTCGCGGCTGTCGAATCGATTAATCGTTTATCGTATCGCCGCATTTGTCTCGTGAGAATATCCGCGTAAATGTAAAAAGCACACATTCGAAGCCTAAGCATACCGTTGCTTCCCTCCTCGCGACGTCTTATCTAAAGATAAAATCCAATGACACTTACCGAAGCTATTTCCAATGACTTATCGATAAAATACATCAAATAGAATACGTCTATCTAAACGTAATTCAATGATTTAAAGAATTACACGCAATTAATTTGGCGTGTGCTTAATTTAATAATTCCTAACAAAGTTAAAAATTATAAAACGTACGTATACGCGTATATTTGCCTTAAACGCTGGCCAATTAAAACGAACGATCCAAAGTATTTAAAAATGTACGTACGTGAGACTTTTACGTTTTTAATTTATGGCAAAAATTGCACGTAATAAACGCGAATGTCGAACGTGATTTTTTTTATATCGCCGCTCTTTTGCATATTCCTAATACAATGACGGCGTTACAACCGGTTTCGGATCAAGGATCAATGGTCCTCGCGATTCTCTCTCGCGAGCGTTGGTGTTTCGAGGCGAGCACGAGACTGATTAACGACCCTAACCTAATTAGTCGATGGTGAGAGAAAAGAACGAGGAAGACAGACGAATAAAAGAATGAATGTACTCGCGCACACGCGAGACAGTCGGCTAAAATATTCGCGACTCTTCTTCCGAAGTAGCTTGGGAATAAGAAAGGCCAACGATTATTTCATCTCTTTTGAATATTTCATAAAGATTCTATAAACGCCAATATATTATTAAGTTGCCAATATATTATTAAGTTGCCAATATATTATTATTCATTTAGCAGTTCAATAAATATAAATAACATTCAAATAAAAAGTCGGTATAAAAATATTTGTAACGCTGTTTATTTTGCTTCGATGTTCGCAGATTATTTATGGATTATTTATGAAATAATCAACTTGTCGCAAAAATTAATTTTTGTTTCTTTATAGCAAAAAAAAATATAAATATGGAAAAAACCGTGTGTTTGATTGGTTACATTAAACGATATTCAAATTGACCATATTTAAGATTGCATATATCTGATATAATCACTGTTATTACTAACGAAATCATGATCTAATTAAAGACATGTCGCCATGTAGCCATGTAGAAGTATTTATTTTTTGTTTATTTTTTGCGACAATAATAAAGATCGATATAAAAAAATAAGCCGCTCATATAATTTTCTCTTTGCGCTATTTATTAAAAGATTATAATTATTAAATACAGAATTTAATTACATGTACTGTCTAAAAAACATTAAATAACATACAGATTTTTTTCTTTAAAATTTAATTTAATATCTTTAGAAATTTAATAATATCTTTAGAGTTAAACTTTGAGAAGTTCAAAGAAGATTTGTCATAAAAATTATATCGATCGTACATTAAATTTTGTTAACGTCAGCAATGCGATTGAAAGTATTTCTCGCGAATAAACAGAGTTAATCCGAAGGTAGTATAGATAATATCGCATTGCAATGTAGTGTAGTATCCTTTTGAGTTCACGCGGCAGTCTTTTGCCTTCGTTGCACCGCAAGTTCTTACATTGACGTTATATATTCGCTCCGTATATCGTTTCGCGATGTGTCGTTGTCTGACGTCACAGAACGCGGCAGAGATTCGCCCACGTAGAATTTTTCGCCGGTACCACAATTTTGCAGTCAAGCCCGAAAGCAACCGATGCTTGACTGCCGTTAAATTCGTGTCAATGTTATCCGCGCGGTAACGATCTGCCGTTACCTTCGTTTCTCTTGGCGACTACTACGTATCGATTCCGCATATATCTTACTTCATGTCCATGGAAACGCCAATGTGAATGATGATTGATTATTATAAATAAGGCCGTGATGTGCATTTTATACACTGCGCGAATAAGAACGAGTCAATTACAACGCTATTTTTGTCTTAATCTCTCTCAATCGATCACACGTTCATTAGTTCCTCTTCGTCTCAAAGTCAAAAATAAATATTACTGAAAAAGACGTCGAATCTCCCCCTCACCCGCCTGTTTATCCGTAATTTAATAGCTTTTAAATATTACGTCTATTCCAAGTTGGGAAACGTCGTTCTAAATAAATGGAGCTTTAATACGCGGCGCGGAAAACAACACGCTCGTTCGAAAAATGAAAGACTGCATTTATCATTACCGAACGCGCGACGCGTCTCATTCATTAACCTCGAACTTGCCTTCGCAAATATTTCCACTGCAACGATGACGGCCAGTGTTTACTCGGTGTGTTTCAAAATCCACCAACATCCTTAACGCGAAACTCGCACGATCGCGCGCGTTCCGAAGGTAAACCGCTTCAAGGTAAAGAGTCAGTCGCGACTGCAATTGTTTAATCGGTCGCAACAATAACACTCGATTCAGCATAATTTTACGTCATGCGTACCACATGAAATTCAACAAATGCGCAAATAATGAGTTATAACAAGGAACGTGTCTCGCGAATCTCGAACGAAACACAATCGTGAAATATACTCGCTAATTAAAATACCGAAGTTATTGAAAACACTGAAAAAAAGAATTTATTCATAATTGATCGATCGAGCGTCTGAAAAAAAAATATAGACACGAGAATATATATGAATCATATTTGTGCAACGTAAAGGATAGATGTCCATTTTCAAAACGAGATATTTCCAAAACTTTCTCACGCTTTTTTAGCTTGGTGAATAATTTTATAATAAATTATTTAATATTAATATCCCTCTGGACCGAAATTCTCTAAATTAATTTATAAAACAAAATGTATCTTTAAATTTACCGCGTTACCGTAAAATTGTAGCGACAGGAGATGAAAGAAGAAAAATAATTGTTTGTGCAAAACTTTTATCGAATCGCTATCTACATATGTGCATACATCTCCATATACTTTACATTTAGATGCCGTAAAGTTTCATCGGTGCACAGAGAAGACCTTTCCGAGGCCATACCTAGGCCATAATGAATTATCATTCTATTGTATAAATGTGAATCCTATTTTTGGCAAAGCCAAACATTTTTTTAGCCATGGCTATCGCGCTGATGCAAAAAGGTTTACAGGTATAATCCCACAACAGCCTCCGCGTTTCGACAATAGCCACTCGAGCAACATCAATAGCAAAAGCGTTAAATCCCCTCTTCTCGCGATATGCAAGAATCGCCGAAATGAGATCAGATCGATGCAAAAACTTTCTCCGATCGGACCGTGCACCGGTCAGTCCTTGACCATGACCGCATTTCCCATGGTCCCCGAGGCGGAATGGCGACCCGCGCAGGGTGGCCATTCCGCACCGCGCCGCGCCGCTCCGCGCCGACGATTGCGTCACGCGCGCGCAGGGCACGCGGCGCCCTGTGCACGCGCGCGTACGATTACGTCTAGCCGGCCGTCCCCCTTTGCACGAGGAAGGTGAGTTCACGGAACGGATATTCAACGACAAGGATGGCGAACGAGAGGGAAGGAGAGAACACCGGGAAAGGAAGGACTTCGAACCCGCGATGTACTCGAGAGTCAAGGCCCTGGCCCAATTCGGGTTCGTAGACCCGGCAAAGGATAGGTCACACGCACGCACGCACGCACGCACGCACGCACGCACACGCACGCACGCGCACGCACACGCACGTACGTACGGATGTACGAACACCATCGCCCGCGCTCTGCCTCCTTTCGCACTTCGCCTCCGTAAGGTCATTTACTTTTACCAGCAGCCTTCCTCAAGGCTCGCTTGCGTCTCTCCGACCACGCGTCCTTACGTCTTCGGGGGTCAAACAGGTGCGCCGTATGGCATGGCCCATATTCCGCATGCCGTGTTTCAAAAACTTCTCTCCCGCAATCGATTGGTTAACCGACTCGAGTCTCAAAAGCGTCTTCCGAAAGTGCAATTTCTCGTCGAACTATTGTTCTCCAAGATAAATCTCCCCTAGAACTCGATTGCCGCGACGGTTTGATCTCTCAGATTACGTATCTCGTCGATAGAGTGAGATATTCCATAAAAATACAGATATTGTTTGACGCGTGATGCTTCAAGATTAAGTAAATGTGCCGTCAATGAAAATCACAGCTCGCGATCAAAAAATAATCGTTCCATAATTTATGCGAAAATAATTTACACGTGTACTACTACAATCATGCGAAATGTAAATATAGATGTACTTGTGAAGTTCGAAAGCCAGATGCGCAATTGATAAAATCGATCGTAAGGAATAATACAAATTGAACCTATAATCGTTATAACATAAACACGAAAAGAGATAGGAATATTTTCTAGACACTCGTTAATAACATTACGATAGTTCGTCACAAAAATAATAACGAAAATTAAAATTGCGTATAATCTTTTCTCTCCTTTATTTTATAGATGCTAGATAAAAAATATTTGTCTTACATATTTAAAACAATGTTTGTCGCCTTTCTACATTTCATTTCGAAATATATGTCAAATTATTTTAAGCATCCGTGTCGTTTATTTTACCGTCGATCAATTTATCATCAACCGAAACGCGAGAGGGGCAGAAGATAAATTTCTCGTATGCAGGAAAATATGCAGAGGATATAGATATGGTGCGTAGTTCCAAGTTCGTTTTCGCGAAGGTAAACACGCGACGACATCCACGTGGTGCCGTCGTTCAGGGCCGAGGCACGACGATTTGTTTCCAACGTATATACGAGGAAATACACCTGGCGATCGGGCGCTGTCATTAACTATCAAGGTGCGCCACCCGAGCGAGCGAGCGAGCGAGCGAGCGAGCGAACGCGCTCGCGCGAACGCGGAATAGAATTTGTACGCCGGGCTCGATGATGGTTAAACATTCACGCGGCGTCGGATCTTTCAGGGTCGTCCGTGCGTACGCGATGCGTGCGTCTCGCTGCCAAGAAATATAAAGACGAAAATACACGGCGGCGAAGCGACCAATCTGTTTCGATTACGATCATCAATTTTCCGGAAGGGAAGAAGGAATACCGGAAAGGGGGGAAAGGGAGAGAAAGTATAAAACGGCCTTTATGGGATACGATATTAAAGTTCTATTGTACAGACCGATGAGGTGAGGACTTTTATCTCGAAAATAAATAAATTTATAGAAATTATGTAAAGAAAGAGATATAACGTTTTTTTTTTTTTTTTTCAAAGGAAAATAACAAAGGAATATTTCTCTTTTAATCTCCAAAGGTTTTCAAAATCTTTTATTTTCAAACTGTCGATTATCTTGTTTCTTTGTCACATGCGAGTACTTTTTTCCGTATTTTGAACATTTCGGGAATGATTTGACACAAGCGATAGGCCGACTTTAATCTTCCGGGGTCGTTGGGTCCACGTGGTCTCAAGGTCTCTTCCACATATACGGGGCCCTTATGGTGCGCTCCGTAATGTTTATCGAACGTATATATCGGTTTTGGCCCTCGGCCCTGGGCGCCACGAAGGTCGGCCACGTAATCGCTCGTTGAGACACGAGAGACTGGGAGAATAGAATAGAGAATTTATTACATCGTCGCGTTAACGCAACGAAATTATTTATGTAACCGAATAAAATTTCTTGACCTTAAATCAGCTTTTCAATAACAAGATAGAACTTGTCGCTCTAAGTTATAACATCGTTACATCACGTTACTCCAATGATATAATAAAGCGCCTTTCTGCCTTTACGAAACAGCAATCATACAAAAATTATTGTTTTGTTTCAAACAAAGTACGAGACTTCGTGAGCTTCATGAGCTTAATTCTTTTCAATGAAAGAGAAGTTCTTTTAATATATCCAATTCACGGTCGTATGCGACGTAATAAATTTAACTGTAAAATTGGAAGTAGTCCCGTAAATTTTCGAAATTAACTGCCAGGATGAGACAAAAATGGGTACGCCAGGTTTATTACGGATTTCTTAACTACATTAACGAGTCTTCTGCGTTTGAGCCAACCGCAAACACTGCGAGCAAATCGAGAAGAGGAGGGGGATCGCTCGAGGGCCGAAAGTTGGCCTAGGCTGAAAATACTTGTATAAAATATAGTTCGCGTCTCGAGCGTGAAAATCGATGCGAACGAACGATGAGTGGAAGAGTACCACGAGCTCGTTCATGCAAAACCACAGAGACTCATAGATCGCGTATCCTCACATCACGCCCGGATATATTTATTAATTATTCACCGATGATTCAACGATGTTGGCACCCTTCTAAATTTAGTTCCCTCGCGACGGCACACCGAGTGAACGTGCACGCCCGAGAGAGATTTCTAAGTAAATCAATACTTTGCGGCGCAGACCACTTGTAACGCTCGCAATCACTTCCTCGATCGTATGCGATTACCGGCGGGTGCAAGAGTCGTTCATTTTCGCGAGGCCGAGCCTCGTCGCGGTCGTTCGCTTCTCGCTCGGCCTATTAAGTAACGCGCGATCCGACCGTTCGATCGCCCTCCCCCCTCCCCTCGTCGCCGTTACCAAATCGCCGCGGCCGTCTCCCTTTGCTATTCCACGACGTGTCTACGAGCGCAATGCACGCGTGTTCCACGCACGCGACCGGCGCGTCTTGCGTGGGCGAGACACCGTCACTTTTAACTCCGTCATGATGTCGCTCGCGACTGAAACTTTTACCCGACGATAAGAATCCCGTTCCGGGGATTGTTGGCCACGGCGACCCTTTCCCCGTACGAAATCGTTTGAATCGAGAAAAGTACCGAGTTTCTTTTTAGCATCGATTTTATATTTCGTGATTTAAAGGTTAATTTATATAATATATTTATACCGATAACAAATGGCCTTGTTTTTTATGTTAAAAATAAAAGATAAGCGTTAATTGTTAAGTATCGCGTCTTTTAAATATATCGCGTCGGATTGTAATTTATCGTAGTCGTTTATCTATATCTTTTTGTTGTTATGCGAAGAAGAATAAAAAGAGAAAAAAATTGATGTAAGTAATTTGACTTTATTGAATATTAGCTGAGATTGATGACTCTAGGTAACTGACATTTCTGCTAATCGCCGATCGCTAATTATAAGTTCTTCGATAAGTTCTTTAATTTAAAGTCAATTTTTTTTAAATCAAATAACATCAAGATTCCAAATATCAACTTTTAAAATCTAACGAAGTGCTGAGAACGAAAAATAAAATGACAGATATCACATTTGCTCAAAATAACAGCTGAAATTTACAGTTCTTTTTCGTCTAATTAAATCGACATTCAATGCAAAATTTTTATGAAATATCACTTATTTAACGGCATTATAATTGGAACTTCAAATTAAAATGTTACTAAAGTTCACCCAAAATTAATCAAAGAGGATGAAAATGTCAAATTTATCTTTCCAAAGCTTAGTTTACAAAAAAGAATTTCTTTTTTCTTTAATCGTATGTAACTTGAAAAATGAATTATAAATATTTGAGCCTATTTCTTATAGCATTTTCGACTGCAATGAGTTCTTATCGCTTCGAGAGCGATTATACCATCTGCTTTGAACTATTAGAGTTATACGATTAAATTGATATAATTATTTTTAAATACTTTAGATGCTTAGAAAACAGATGCTTAGAATCAGACTAATATATTGAAAATTGAAACATTATAAATTATAAAAGTTATCCCACAGTAAATTTATTAATAATTTACACTTTTTTTAACACACTTTTAATTAAATCTGAATTCATGACATATTCAATTTAATCGATCTCGAATCGATTTAAAACCACTGTTCTGTTTGAAAATGCTATTTAAGAAATATTAATCGACGAGTAGTCATCGCGATCATATCGATTCAGCAGTCAAAGTCACTTCGCAGCTAAAATTGCTAAATGAAAAATCCCCTTACCTGCCGTTTCTATCTTGCTACACGCGACACTCGGGAAGAAGGAAGTGAGGCACCAACATGTCTGCGGAGTTTGTTTCCCGCACCTGATTCCTTCCGCACTCACTGTACTGACCGAGGCGACGCGTTCCCCTCCTCGCTCCGCGAGTCTTCCCACCCCCGCGACGATTTTTTTCGACGAATACGCGAGCGGACGCGCCGAGCGGTCGATCCGCGATTATTTATCCGGCCCGAATTGCGACAGTCCACGCGGCTTGCATCACGCGCGTTCGCGACGCACGCACGCGGACACGCGTGCGTCCACTCACACGCGCGCGCACGCAACGCTCCGTCTCCCTTCCTCTTCCGTCTTTCTCTCTCGAGAGAGAGAGATTCGTAAACGAAAAAGGAGCAACGGAACGCGCCGGGTCCGCGGATCCCGAAAAAGATCACACGCGTGATCGAAGAAATTTCGTGTCCTTTTAAGTTATTCCGTCATACGGTATCACGTGCTCATGAAAATAAGCACGGAGAGTCCGATGCGATAACCGTCGATCTAGTTTCTTAAATCGCCGACAATAGATAATCAAAGTTCACTCCGATCGTGATTCGGTCGACTGGTAGCGATCGAGTTGAGCACAGTTACGCATTCCTTCTAAAAGGTATGACCAGTTGAAAGAAACTTTTCACCTCTCCTGCGCCTCTGTCACGCAACTTTCTTCGTGTCCAGCGTGTCTTATCCTCAACGAGTTTACGAGTATCCACGTATCTTTAAATTCTATTGTTAATAAACTACTTTTTTATCCCACATCACGATGCGCGCACAGCATACGCTACTTGGTTCTAACACGTGTCTCCAACTTGAAAAAGAAAAGATAACACACTCGCCAACAATTCCCTTTTCTCTTCCCCTTTCGTCCTCTTCACACGCCGCTCTCGCGGAGTGCGGAAGTAAACCTCGCTCCTCTTTACTCCTCTTGTCCCTTTAGCACTCGTTTCGTTTTTTTTTTTTTTCGACAACTGGAAAAGAATGCGACTTTTAAAGCACCGTGTGTCACGAGGTGCGCACCAGAGAGAGAGAGAGAGAGAGAGAGAGATAGAGAGAGAGAGAGAGAGAGAGAGACAGGAGAGGAGCTTCGGTCGAAGAGCGCGCGCGCGAAACACTGAACGCGACGCGCGAACGGCGAGTCTCGGTTTGCCTAGCCTAGCCTAGCCGCCACTAAACGCCGCTATCCTAGGTTAGACACGCTCGCGACACTCTCCCTCTCTCTGTCTCTCGCCCGCGTCCGCCCGTCCGTCCGTCCTCCGTCGCCCCGCTTCTCGCGGTCGCGCCGCGATTCGTTCTCTCTCTCTCTCTCTCTCTCTCCCTTCCTCTCGTTCGCTCGCGCCTCGCCGTCTCCGTCGCTATCACCGCGCGAACCGCTCAGCTTCTCTCGCTCTCACCATCTCTCTCGGCGCGATGAATACGCCGCGCTGCGCGCGCGATTCGGTACGGAAGTGGGACGGGAGGGAGCGGAGTGGGACGAGGAGGAAGGAGAGAATCGTAAGGCCATAGCCACGGCCACCGAGTCGCACACGCTACGCACACACGCGAGCCACGCTTCACGTACACGCGTACACGTGACACACACACATACGCGAGCACGCGTGCGACCGTGTGCGGGTGCGCGACGCAGGCACGAGCGTTCGATTCCGCGCATCGAAAATCACATATCGCCACAGACCCACCGTTTTTCTCCTATCGTCTAATTATCTAACGCCGTTATCGTTATCCCAGCGAGATGCGAATTCACGGCTGCCTCGCGACCAAGGCCGAATCTCGATATCCTTGATTATTCGATATCGATACGCTTCACATATCTCGATGTTGAAGATTGGGAAGAAGAAACATGTTCGCCGAGGAGGAAATCGCCTCGAAAATTGAATCGGTCGAGGAATCTATTTGTTACAGTTATTTGTTACAATAATTTGCGACAGTTTGAGGATACTCGGCACAATTAGTCGGTCTTATCGCAAAGTTCGTAATTAAATCGTAATGGTCTTACACTCATTCGCATTCATTTTTACGTGACGCTGATATATTTTCGTCGCGAAATCATGTCAGGAAGACGCGAGGGACAGTGCGTTTTCAGCGTATTCCACGTATGTAAAATGCGTTCTATATCCCGACGACTAAATAGAGATAACTTGCGCGCAAAGCACGCACACACAGCACACGCACGCACGCATGCACGCACGCACGCACGAACGCACGAGTGCAACGCGCAACCACGTAGCTTCGCGAGCTTGAGAATGCATTCGGCGACTAAGCGTAATACAAGAGAACGTGCCTGACATATGTTTTCGCCATCTAAATCATTGTTCTTTTTTTTTTTTATGACGACAACTTTCGACTCGGTCGCGTTTGTCCGAGCATCGAAAGTACCGTAAATCAGATTCTGAGACACGGGACTGCCCCAGATCAGTCGAGAAATATCTGAGAAATGGATTCTTCGGCAAATCTGAAAGGTGATTGTTTCGTTCGCTCCGTGTGATGACGTTCACAAACCGATTTAAAATACATACGTTCACAAGTCTCGCATCCTTCGCGCCTACGTTCTTTGCAGCAAACTAACAAATAGTTAATTACAGTTAAGTATTCGGTCTGTTGGTAACAAACGCTACTTTGTAAACTCACGTCGAAATATGCAAATTCCTGTATATCGTTTACAAGTTTTTTTTTTTTCGCGATACATTTTTCAATTTTCTCTTGAAACGTTTGGAAAACACTCGCAAGAAACTCGGCGATTGTTTCGGCATTAGCGGGAAATTCTCGTGGCTATGCAGCGCGACGCTATCAACTCGTTATCACGTATCGCTAATAATACGATGCGTCTGTGAACGTTAGATTAAAGAGTAATTAATGATCGTTTGTAGTCACGCCGACGCGCATGACGTATGACGATTCGTCGATTTTTACCGGACACAATGTCTAATGCGCATTGCCTCTCTCGGGAGGATGGTTTTTTCATTTAAAAAGGGGGAGGAGGGGAGAATTCAGTTTGATTTGTCTCGAGATGAAAAGATAATCGTAACGTGATATGAAAAAATGCGATGTTATTCATTTTTTAAAACAACGTGGAAATTGGAAAGTAAAATAAATAAAGTAAAATAAATATCCTATGTTTTACTTTCACTTGCCATTTATATGAATATATTAATATTTAAAGGTTTATATTATTAATAATTAAATTTAAACGGATACTTTTGACGGATATTTTTGACTAAATTAAAATTTATATTATTATGCTGTAAATTATTTTTGTAACGCAGGCAGCAACTATTTCTATAGAGAAACTTCTGCATTGAATAAAAGAATCGCCTGATAGTTTTTACGTAAAAGCCATTCAGATATAATTTAGAAAATTATTTCCGCTCCGTCCTATTAGTTGTCACTCATCGCCGTCTAACGATTGATCCGCCGTAGACTGAACTCTTATCTGTATATTGCCACATCATCACCAAGGCGGAATATCTCTGTTGTAAGAAGTCATATAAACCAATGCCAATCTGCTGAATGACGTTCACTTCCAATACCGTCATCCACTCGTGAAATCAGCAAAATCATTCTCGCCGATTTAGATATTTTAATGAAAACTGATATAATTTTTAACTTTTATTCGTAGATCTTTTAGTTTTATTCACCATAAAAATTTATCGCGTGCAATTTCGCGCACTGAGCCCGAGGTCGCTTCCTAAGACCTTAGGGCTAAGGGCGAAACGAGTGGTGATACTCGTTGTTTGGTCGGACAAACTGCCTCGACGCTATTAATGCAATGTTCACTGCGCAGGTGGCCGACGTGATTGCCACGGATTCGCGGAGCGGATTCGCGAGAGACTTTCTAACGAAAGTGCAAGTGTTTTCCTTCTTTCTCAACCGGCCGCGATCGCTGCGTAATCGTTCTCGTCTTGCGACTTTCGCACGTTTTCCGCAGTTTCCCGTCGAGGTCGTCGAACGCTTCCGGCTTGTTTGTCAACTGCGCTTCGATTTTTCGCGATCGCGTACGTTTCATCCATTAGATTTCTCGACGTTATGAACCTGTCGTGAAAAAAAAAAGATCTTTACGATCCTTACGTCTTGATCAAAATATTTTCGAAAAAACACTCACAAATCTTTATAAGCAACAAAATAAAGCCTATTTCTTATCATTTACAGTATCATTTATTGTAAAATAAATAGAATTTTTATTTGCTCTCTAAATTTGAGTTTTTTTTTTTTTTTAGTTTTTAATCGTTAATTGCTTGAAAATGTTAATGTCTTAGATTTTTAGATCTTAGATAGGATTATGAAGTATAAAGAGCAAGAATAGAGAGAGCTTTGACAAAAGGAACAAAACTTTCTCAAGATCCTTATAGCTTACACATCTGAAGGATAAGTGTGTTCTTCCGAATGAATGTAAGGGGCGTTATATTCACTCTCTTTAAGTCCCGTATTGGCCTTCGTGATTTGAGGAATGGAGATTTCTAAGATCCGAACCAAAGTGAACACGAGAGCGAATGCCCGCGGCGTTTTAACCAAGGCCCAATAGCCGGCTTCACCGTGACATAAATATTCGGAGAGCGGGCTCCCTAAAGGGGGTCCGCTCTCAGACCCCGCCAAAAGAGCTGAACTTGAGAAGGCGTGAGAGAAAGGGAGAGGAGAGAGGCGGGAGAGGAGTACTCATAATCGCAATGTGTGACCCTGAAAGAGCGAATTTGTCGTCATCCTCGAGAGGCGAGACACTTCCTTTTGTCTATTTTTAAGAGCACACCATCAGCATCGCGATTGTCCGAACGCGGAATATAATCCATCACTCTCGTCGGTGACATAATCAAACCAAAGACGAGTACTACTAAGTGAAAATTTGAGACAGCGAAATTCATTGTTTGCTTGATAGACAAATAATTATAAAGATGACAGTTTTCAAATTAAAAATAAGAATCAAATTAGGCTAAAAATAACTCTCTCTATTAATCCGTATATATCTATGCTTCTTTAATCTACATTTTTTATGCATTCCGAAATCCACAGTTTTAAATAATAATTTTTTATTAAATATACGATACAAATATAAGTATATGTATTAAGATAATTAAAATATTTTTAATTAAATTATATTTTATGTGAAATAATTTAAATTTATAATCATAATTATTCTTTTTGTTAGCTGTATTCTATATTCAATCTTTAATAAAATTTAATACCAACTATTAAAAAAAAATATCGAAAAAAATACTATGGCTATGAATATAGATATCGAAAGGATTAACAGAAAATTTTATTATTTTCGGCACAAATATATTGTGTCTCTTCTTAATCATAACACTTTATTAACAAATATTAAAATTTGAATTAGCATGAATAAAATTGTTTGACAATACTAAACGATGATTTTATGTTCGATCGTATATGTATTCTATATATCAATAATAAAAATCTAGTAAACTGCAATGAATTCGCTCGTTATTCTCGCATGAAAGATTCATTGTCCAATACGAAAAAATAATGTGACCATTTTTTCTAGTACGAAAGCACGCGCAATTTAACTCCATCGTTAAACTCGCGAGTTGTAAATTTGTAAATTACATTTGCCTATTTTAATGTGGAATAATCTAGTATCCTTTAGACAATCCTGTATGACTCAATGAAACATCTTCCGATTAAAAATAATTATAAAGTGTGATAAAACTTATCATAAAACTTAACAACAAAAAATTTTGTTTAAATATAAATTTAAACAAAACTTTAAAAATTAATAACATTTTAAATAACAATTTTTGCCGTTAATGTATAACGATGTATAATTAAACTGATAAATTCACTTGGAATTTTCCTTTTTTCTTTCAAAAAAAGCATAAATATAAATTTAAATCCAAATATATTAGCACAGACTAAATATTAGCGCTCGTTCGTAACATATTTACCTTTAAAACAAATTATCTACCTACGTAGAAAAAAAAATGTATGCAAAACATGACACTTAAGCCACTTCGCAGAAAACTTTTCAGATCTTTTTATCAACCTGTCGCATTTTAAACTCGACTGTAATTATTAGGATTCGCGATGACCGAACGACGAGCGTTTCTTTATTATCCTCTCGTCGTTTCGCGCGACGTGACACACGAAGCTGACGCATAGGGAATCGTGCGACCTGATAGTGCAGTTTACGCTTGTATTAAATCCATGACACGCCCGAATCACATGTACTTAAGTGCACACGACGTGTTCGCAAAACGTTTCATCGCACGTCACCCGCGAGCGAGACACAAACTTTCACTGGAAGTTCGCGCACATTCGCCTCTCTTCTCTTTCTCCGCTGGCTCTGCCATAAATTCGGTAACTTCCACGCCCCCCTCACTACCCCCTCCCCTCTCCTCCTTGTCCTCCTTTGATCCGACAATTATTCATACGTATCGCGCGAGGTGGCCAACGAGAGGTAAAAGTTTATGATTTATGTATATTGTACAGAAGAAGTGAACGGAAAGATAACAGAGATCGTATCTTCATGTGTGATCTCGAATTTTTAAGTAGTAATTTAATTCATCTTGGAAAATCTATAAAATAAATCTTTTCCACTATAAATAGAAACTGAAAGTAAAAAGAGATACACGAAGTATTGCGACGCGCGTAAGGTGCGTGCTTTTGCGTGCAAATCTCGATCGTACTCTCCCTTTTCACCTGGCCGGGTGACAAGATTCTGATGCTATCGTGGAGAAACATCGTAAATCCGGCAATGTTAGCCTCGACGATTAAAAATCAATGAAAAGTCGTTATCGCGTCACGGGATAAACGGAGTCGTAAACGCGATACGAGTCTAGCTAGATTTTAATGGTTCGTACATATCTCACCTATAAATGTCTTCATAAGAAATTGCATTGTGCACTAATCATATGTGTAATAATAATAATATAGTAATCGTCAACGTGAATGTCGTACGAGGAGATACGATATATTTATTTTGACAAACATCACATAAATAAAACTTCGATAATCTTGTAACTACATTATTAAGTTATATGATGTGTGTTTATATCTCAAAATCTTCCACAAGCGTATCTGAATGTTTTATGGAAAGATTAATTTTATTTAGAAGTCGCTTACGTGTATTTTAAAATATAATAATTTATTTTAGCAGATTTCTGAATAAAACAGATGTGCTTAATAATATGCGACGAAAGCTTTCCGAGTTTCGCATGGCATTAATCAATTCTTTAACAGAAAGCAGGAGATAACAGTTCGACGCTCTGTGCGAGGATATCTAAATATAATACACAGGTAATAAAAATAATACGAACTGTAGCATGGTATTAAGTATTATTACGGTATACGAATACGTCTATTATAAATTTTAAATTTCTGCTAAAACAAAACAGCTTGAAACGCTCTGAATTATTACTGTCATATGGAAATCGTAATCAGCAATATTTAAACAAGAACTAAATACGAGTCCAAGTTTCTTCTAGAAGATAAATCAACATTTCATAATCATGATATTATAAATCTAGAACACACTTTGAAGTAGAGCCAAGTCTTGACTGATACATCAACGTTTGACTGAAAGCATTACTATTAACTTTCATGATATGTTATTAATGTGGTTCGTGACAATTCACAAGAAATGTACGATACTTGCATTAATGTTCGTCAATATATAAGTATCGCGTGAAGAGAATTAATTTATTTCAACTGTCATAAGTAAAATTTTAATATAATATTGTAACTACACGTTCTCTCTTACACATTATTCAAAGACAAAAGACTAATTAAACAAGTTTTACAAAATTTGCTCTCAATTTTTGCGATATTCATACACTATATGCATCTTCTTCACACAAGATTTTATATCATCAAGATTAAATTCTCTACTCTAAGAAAAAAAAAATAAAATGAAATTAAGAAAACAAAAAAAAAAAAGGTATAACGATAAACTGAAAAATAATATATAATAACTAATAAACTAGTAAACTAATACGCTAATCTCGATTATTGGCATGTATATATGTATACACACGTACGCATTTTAATTTTCTTTTTAGTTTAATTTATATTTTAACTGTATCAACGTAAAAACTTACACTTTTACAGTTGTAATTTCCACATCAAAAACCAAACACATAAAAATATAATATGACGGTTTACACAATTCTACTTGATTATAAAATAAAGTGAAGTGTATAATCTATGTTAAATACAAATAATTTTTCAGAAATTTTCTTGGAAACGAAGTGTTAACGACGAACTTCACAATTAACTGTGTAATAAGTTGTTTCGTGCACAGGCGTATGCGTGCGCAGGCAAAGTTTACGCTGCAAATTTGTTATTATTATTATTTATTGAACGCAAAAGTGTATTTATTCATCATTTAAACCTACCCACTTTATGCTTACATCGTCAAGGTGTACTTCATTTTCCGAGTATCGCAAAAAATATACATACAATTTTGTCATTTAGCCATTACGACATATCGGAAGTTCCTTGATAGTTTTGACACTATACGATATCGTAACAATATCAAATAATAATAAATATTTTTAAATTCACAAAGGCCATGAATTTATATATATATAAATTAAAAAATTTTATTTAAATGGAAGCATTAATAAAAAACTACTTTCTTACTTTTTGTAATATATCACAGCAAAAATAAAATATATTATAAATAACCTTTTCATAACAATAAATATGAACAATAAATATGAACAAATAAATATATATAAAATATATAAATTTTATAAACAATATTCATGAATTATAAATAATAACGAAATAAAAATGTACTTTAAAAAATCTCGGAAAAATAGAATATAAAAAAATTCGTATATTTACATCATTTCTTTCCGAATAAATAAATAGAATCATATATTTTAATTTCGAGAAAACCGGTTCATAAAGATATCAGCTCTTCCTTTACAATATAAAGAACATCAAGATGTTCCTATTAATGTAAAATTTTTAGCCAATTTACGATCCATCATCGAAAAAGCACGTTTGAACGCAGCAACGCACGTAAATTACATTTCGTTAAAGCTTGAGCGTTTTTCTGAAAACGTGCACGTCGATTAGCAACAGGATCGATTATACGATTTTGAGTAAACGTCGGCGGCAACGGAGCGAATCGTGCGATGTACAAGAAAACGAAGAACGAGGTCCGAGAGCCGCGGCACACTCTCACTTTTCGCCTTCCAAAAACCGAAAGCCGAAAGCACCAGGTTCCCTCGCCTTTCGAGAGACGTCAAGTCCGCGACCTACCTGGTCCGGTGTTAACGTACGTATAGTGGGCCAGTGTCAGACAACGGCATTCGTTTTGGTTATTAGCACCGCGGGATTTCGGTGAGTCAGAAAAGTGTGACATTCGCGCGCGGGGCCACTGGCCAGTAAGCGGGCCAATGTTAAAAACCCGGGACTTCTAGTGCCCGATTGCCTAACGCTGCCAATACACGCGGCACATGTGAGGCAAGCAGAGAAAGAGGGAATATGCATATATGTGCGAGGACGTGTGAGGTCAAATTTCGGCTGGCATTATCCTTGCTTTGTCTATGTAACAGCCTTGCATGTACGTAACAACGCGCGCGACCTTAGGAGAAAAATGAATTGTAAACATCTCTCAAAAGAATCGATTGAGAACAAATACATTCTTCACGTACGTGATTAATAGTTCGAAGCCTGTTCGAGTCATCCGGCTGAAGTGGATAAATAAAACCAAGGGAAAAACATTTTTCATGCTTAGCTTTTCATGTATCGCTAAATACTTTCTTGGATAGAAAAATATACAAATGCCATTTATCATTTTTCTTTTCCGATAGTATTTCCACTTTCTTTTCAGTCGCATTTATATTTTTTTTCAATTTCAGTTTTACAAACTTTAATTCTTATATAATTCTTATATTCTTTCATATATAACAATAAAATTAACAATATGGCATTGATTAAAATATTACAAAATTATACAACAGATCAGGATAATTAATTTAATTAATCACAAAATCGTTGCAAGAAATGATAACGATATTTTTATTGTTAAAATAATATCTATCATCGATATCGCATCTCGTTTTTCAATAAAGAGATTTTATTCTTCTCTACTTCTCAATTTTTTAATTTTCTTTCATAAAATATTTATAGATTTTATTTGTGAAAACGCTTCGCAACACACGTACAACGCACTTCTTTACAACATAATTCTCGCGGGACGTAATCTCGTTAAACGCGGAAGGATTAAGATCGTCGTAGGAGGACGTAGAGAAAAAAATAGAAAGAGGGTACTTTGAATTTCCCCCCGCGGCGCAACGCCGGTCGACACCTCCGCTACTCTCTCATCGCGCGAGGCAGGCGAGCGTTCGTTCGCTCTTAATGTCCGTGTCTGGTGACCCGTGGTGCAAACTAAACCCACCGGAGAAAGTTTGCCGGATACTTTCTCGTAGCTCGTAGCCCGTTCTTTGCACGTCGGCCGATGCAATCGTTTATAAACGGAGCCCCGCGCTCGACCCGACCGTTCACGAGCGAACGTCCGCTGGCCTTCTTGAGCGAAATGACTCGGACCCGCTCCGATATATAATAATCCCTGGTGATCGAACGTTCGTGGCAAACATCCGAATGACGTACGTGAAGCACGATAATTACAAACGACCTTTCGACAAATGACTCGAATTTAACGAGATCAAAATCGGAGCTTTACCTCCGGACGGATTTGATAGTCGTTCAAAAATGCGACGCTCGTTCGCGACAGCACCAAATGGCATGCGCGATGATCGAACGGACGCTCGAGAATGGAATGGGAATTTTGCAAAAAGATCAATCCATTCTTGGCGCGTCTCTCTCTCTCTCTCTCTCTCTCTCTCTCTCTCTCTCTTTCGAGCACGAAGTATTCAGCTCCTCGCGGACCGACGGCGGCGGCTTGATTTACTCGTCCGAGGGAACGAACTCCTCATGCTCGCCGTTCTCGCGAAGGTAAGCAGTCGGATACGGCCAGGCACCACTGGGCTCTATGTATAACCGTGCTATTATGCTCTCGCACAGGTTACGCATCGGGCGACTAACTTCGTCGTAAGGAAATCTCATCGAGTCCTCCTACGCCCGTTCGTTAACTATTCATGCTTTCGCGGATAGCCCGCGGTCGACCGTGATAAATCGGAGGTTAAAGCAGCGGCGGAAAAAAAATGTGAGCGCTCGGAGCCGTTAAACTCTGAGTCGTCGTTTTTAATATAATATTTCGAAATTCAACAATAGACATCGAGACCGAGCAAACAGCGCGAACAAACATGAATGAACGGATTTGTTTCGATAAGTACAGACAGCATCGCGAGCCCGAATTTACATTGGCGAATATGCATATTTTATCTCTTTTCGGTCCATCAAAGGAGAAGAGAGTTTATTACGTTCGTACATATTTGTCATGTTCGTTCATCCTGCTAGTTTGATTTGGATTTAATTTAAAACGTATGTTGAGTATTCTATGCTCGCATTTCAAATTTTGACAAACGAATTATTATCATACATTTTGCGCTTCGTCTAGATAAGATCAATTGAGAATTTTTATTTATAAAAAAGATTATATTTATACTTTGCTTATAATAATTAAAATTCTCTATTATAGTTACTCAATGATCAACGTTAGTTTACGGTATTTTAATATTTCTATATAAGAAACTAAAATTTCTATATAAGAAACTAAAAAATCAGCTAAAAATCAGATAAAAATCAATATCATCTAAGCTGTGAAAATTGATAGAAAATTAACAAATAACAATTTAGTAGTTATGAATTTAATCGCGTAAATTCTGTGCGATAACTAATACCCGACTTTGATCGCTTGTGATTCGAGAGCTATTGTGATCTCAGCGATTTTATAGATTTACGATTTTAATTAATCTCTACGTTATTACGATATCGCATGATAAATGTATATTCTCATACAAAATAATCTACAAAATCATCCCAAAAGCACGCAAAAAATACATCCAAAGGATTGAAAGAAAATGTAACAAAAGCACGACCCATTAGACCCGGTTAAAGAATAATAAGTATCGCGCGAAGGATACAGGAGGCAACAAGCGGAGAAAAAAAAAATGACGCTTCGGAAGATTTTTTTTCGAAAAGAACACGTCTTCGCGGACGCATCCGACCGTGACGTCGCTTTCGTGCAGCGAAGACCCGCGTGACGTCACTCATTCGATGACGTGTGGTCAACCGCGGTCAATGCACCAAGCCGGCGTTTCTTGCAGGGCACTATAATGCTCGGTTCACTGGCTCCGACGTCGTGTGCGTTCGTTCACGTACACGGGGGCCGCGCGCCGCGCGATGCACGTGCGCGCGTTACACCGCAAAATACCGGGTGTCCGTAAGGTACGCTTTTTGCTCGCGATGAGGAAACTCGCAGATTTCGCACGATTGTGCCATCCTCGAGTGGCCGTCGATACACTATCGGACATCTATCACGACGACGTAATTAATCCCCCGGAATACACGTTATCGAGATATTACGCGCGAGGTTTGCGAGGGATATCTGTCAAAATAACACGCCAAGTTTCGTAACACGACGATAATAAATGTCGTAACTAAATACGATAACGAAAAATCGCGAATTTACATCTATCGAAAAGATAGATCTTTCATCTTTAATCGAAAATCGTATACCGTATGTAAACGTCTTTTCTGTGCGCATATTTAGTCTGTTTCGTGAACAAGTTGTGCTTTTGTTTCTACTTTTCCTCATATTATATAAGTGATGTAGGAACTGAGTTATATTTTTAAACAATATGATTAACAGAGGTTCCGTGTATAATAATCATCTTGATAGTTCACTTTTATGAAATGCACTGACGGCATTTAAAGACTTTGCCTTAATATTAGAGTATTAAATCAGTGATGAGATCGTTAGGCCTCTCGAGTTTTCTCGGTCAGGACGTTCTTATATCGAGAAAGTCCACCCACGCCCATCGTCTGCACCTACACGACGGTCGGTAGGGGCAGGTCGGCTAGTAGTAGTAAGTAGTACGAATTATCAGACAAGTAGAAAAGTCTGCTACGTGGTTGGCTGTAGTCCTGATGATCAATGATGACACGTACACATGCACACGACTGACCGATTATTTATGCAAAAAAGAAGCGCGCAATCTGATAATATATCGATGCCGTGAAACACAATGCATTTGCGCTGTTAATTGGCAATTTTCTAAAATTGTGGGAAGATTGTGCTTTCCGATACGTGAGATAGATAGTTACTGTTACTAATGCTTTCGGGATTTATAGGACAACTGATGTACTTTATAAATCAATAAAATGATGTCTTATTAATTAATTTTGTATTATTTAATTAAGAGAGATGATTGTAATTTTATGATTTAAAAACGAAACTTATCTATTCGCACGTACAAAATAAATTTGAAAAGTGTTTGAGTAAAAAAGTTACATTTAACAAATATTTCATTTTTTAAAATATAAATATAAAGAGTTTACTTTTATAGTGTATTTATAAAAATAAATAAATGATACTTCCGAATTTAGAATATAAGGATATCTCTTAAACTAATTTTTTTGCATAAGTATTAATAATATCTTTTTATAATAATCTTGTATAATTATTTAATTTAATTTTACATTTCCTCAGTCATAGTAAACATACGATTGAATCTGATTACGTGAGATTTCCTGTATAATATTATATGTAATACATATAATAATATATGACAATCGGATGCATCTTTTTTTCTATGTTATATGTTATATATGTCTATGTGTTCTTTTATGCATCAAAGATAAATATATTAATTATTATATATTAATATATAATACATTCTATATTAGCAATTATATATCTATATATTATATATACATAAAAATAATATTCTGTGACATATCGAATATCGTAATAAAGAATAGAAAAATTTTCAAGAGAAAGTTTCGGTAAAGAAGTGACTCGCTGCATTTAAAAATTTTATTTCTCGACTCCCATAATTCTTAATAATAATCTTCCGAGACGGGACTTCCAAGATTTCATCAGAGAAAAAGAACGTATTTTCTATCCTCGTATTGAAAAAAAATATAGACGCATGTACATAAATATATCTAGAAAGTATATGCAATTCCGCTCATCGAAGCAGATGCAACTCCGTTGCATAAGCCCGGTACAAAAGAAAGCATTACGAGGCATTAATGGCGAGGCAAAAATACTGTCGCGAAAGCATCAGGACTTTTAATCGCAATAACAAGAAAATACGTACGATAAGTGATAAATATCTACAAATACCGATAGCCAATGATTGTCGATCGTAATATTCATAACAAATTTCGCGTACGCGTTTCGCGTCATCGCGGGGGGGGGGGGGGGATATCGTTTTAGACTTACAATGACGAGGTATCATTGCTTTCTTCTCCATCGATCTTTTTTTTTTTTTTTCAAACGATCGGGCACGATACGGGCGATACGCCGGTGGAAAGTCGAAAACCGGAGAAGAAAGGAGAGAGGAGGACCCGAGACTCGAGCGAGTGCCATAGGTAGGCCGCGGCAGCGGTGGACAACAAGCGAGTCGAGTTGAGAGGCGCGGACGGGCGGTCAGAGACCCCGCAGGGCCGGCGCAAACAGCGAGTACGGCATTACCCGCTCGCTCGCTCTCTATCGCGAATCCTGGAGCCAACAATGGCGCGACACAGTCCTCCCTGCGATCGCGGCGCCTTTTATCCGCAACAACGTGGAAAAATCGCGCCCTCGCCCCATGCGTTTCTTTTTTTCGAGGCGAAGCCTTTTTTCCTTTCCCTCTCTCTCTCTCTCTCTCTCTCTCTCTCTCTCTCTCTCTCTCCCTCCCCTTTTTCTCCGCCCTACCCCTCATTCTCATAGGTCGCTCGCGGAAACGCGACATAATAGCAAGCCATCAAGCGGTGTATTCTTGCATTGTTTGCAAGAGAAAAGAAAAAGAGAGAGAAATGTAAAACGAAAAAAGAATCACGGGCAGAATGACAGTTGAGCGCTAAGATGTTAGCGCCGCCATTCCGTTCTTATCGACGAATTTTTACGATAACTCAACGTCATGTTATGTCGAAAGTTTATATACATATACATATGATATTTTTCTATAAAATAGACAGACACCTTGGCGTGCGTGTACGAAGAAACATGCACTCCCATATTCCCATAAAAGCTTCAGGAACATATCCCTGCACAAAAATGCATTCGGGGATTGTTTCGACAAACAAAGTTTTATCGACGATCATCTTTGACAAAACGTGTCGTCGCTATGACTAATTTATACGTTAATCTCGTCAATCTCCTTCCCTCCCCCTCTCCCCCGTGAAAGACGGGCCGACGTTCAGATTTTTGAGATTAAACGCGATGCTTTCACGCGAAACCTCACGAAAGCAAGAAGGGAGCGCTCGCCAACTCCAACTTCGCGACGCCGCGTAGCTACACCGAGAGGGATACTTTCTCCGTGGATACACCGCGCCGCGCGCGTTGCACGCGTGTGTTCTCCAAGTTATGATTTCCGCGGTGCTCCGTAAATACGCGGCCGCGACGGCGTGCATTTAGAGCACTCAGCCATGCGAGCCTCGCGGCGATGGACTGGACGCGGAATCGGACTTTAATTTCGGCTCCTCCGGCTTTCTCCCGCTTCGCGATAATTCGCGGGCGCACGCTCGGATGATTAAAGCTAACACCGTTACAAAGCAAAGCGCTGCTAATCACGCGAGTTGTAAAGCGACGGCTGTCGTCCCGTCGTGGAAAGGAGGAAAGAAAGATTGTCAATCGCGAAAGGCAACGAGTCGCGCGTGTTAAAATTGATCTCCGAAGCTAACGGCGAAAAAGGCTAAGCGAAATATAAAAGATATTGAGACATCGAGAAATACCGAAATAAAAAGTTGCTACACGATAAATTTCATTTTTTGCGATTCACAATTATTTTTCACAAATGAGCAAAAATTAAGTGTTTCGTTAATCTTCATTTAATTTAATTAGTAAATCTAATATGTACTAGGGAATTATTATTATTTTTGAAAAATTTGTGGAGATAAAAATGTTATAGTCATTGATTTAAATGCTTGGGGAAATTATACGAAAGGCTAGCACAAAGTATTAAATTCAGCTGGATGTAAGTAGGACTGTGTTTGATTAATAGCGTTAATTGATTAATGATTAAGAGCAATAGAAAGAGGACCTATGAAAGAGGATATATACAGACTGTTCGAAACTCTTCGAAAATAAATTTATCAAGACTTGTCAGGATTGTTACATTCACATTGAATCTGTAGCAGGATATTTTGTTTCATTTATGCCAAAATTGTAATATATGTTTAATAATATTGTTTTTAATAATATTATATTTTTAATAATTCGATTTTTAATATCGATCGGTCGGCACGCGAGCAAACAACTAATGTCTATTTTTATCCATGCTCAATTTTTTTCTTCATCTTTTTCTCAGAAAGATAAAAAAATAAGTAAAACCGAGATTAAAAGTTAATTTACATTGGTAGAAATAATATCGCAAAAGAATTACGATCAAAATTATTTGCGATTAAAACGCCATCGCAGAAAACTCGCTCACGCTCGAGCTCGCGAGGAGCGGCATCGAAAAATCGGGTCGACGCTTGCTTTTTCTGCGACTTTCGGCCAAAACTTTCGACACCGCGCGGACGTCCTAGTCGCTCTGGATCCGCCGCTGTGGGTCAACGATCCCTCCTCGCCCCGATTTCACCGGTTTCGCCTAAAAGCGCGAGGCGACACGAGGCGCGCGCGCGCGACTTTTCGGCCCGTTTCTCGCTTAACGATGACGATTTTTGAGTTAGCGCGAAAATCATAAGTAAGAGAGACGAAACCCAACACCGCCTTCCTCCTTCTTCTCCACTACCACCACCTCCTCCCCCACCTCCTTCTCCTCCGCTCTCCTCGCCTGGTAGGGGACGCGAGCACGATCCACACCTCCCGGTAACATTATCCACCATTCTTACTTGCGCGCACGCGAGGGGAAAAAAAAAGGAAGATCGCGAATCGGCGTCCCTTTCCGCGTCCACTTTCTCGTCGTCGGAATGGTAAAACCGTTCCGTTCACTCACCGTTCGACGATCTCCACCCGTGACATCTGGACGACACTCCGCTTCGGAGACCTTCGGTCCACCTCTCGGTGATGACGACACGTCGCGCTCGCGGCAGGGCAGGCCGCGAACGGAGATCGCGAACGAAGGCGAAAAGCCTCCGCGGAATCCAACTCACTTCAAGTCACCACGAAATCGTGACAGATGCACCCACACACTTCTTTACTTCCCGTCGTCCCGGGGAGGAGGGGGGTTTACCCCGTATCTTAACCGGTCATGTGATCACTGCTGATGGTAAGAAGGGAGCCACGCGACACGCGCCGAACTGTCGTCCCACGAAGGACTTCCGGAAGGAAGGGAGAGGGGGAGGGTGGTCACCCGTTTCCGGCCCGGTACCGGTCTATCGTAATTTTCTTCGGTTTTCGTTATTCAGCGGTTTCTCGCCACTCGTGCCGGCACGTGGTCGCCGCGTTAACGAAACGTATTACACCCGCACCGTCTGAGCGGAGTCGGACGAAAGAGAGAGAGAGAGAGAATCCGTACGCGCGTCCCGCGTGCCTGTAACCGCGCGTCCGACTGAACGGTCGAACAGTCCCGGAGTCTCCTCCTCGCCGGTCTTCTCGTTCTTCCTGCTCGCGCGCCTTCCGTCGCGCGCACGCCAACCAATCGCCGCTCTCCGTCGCGCGCCCGCGACACGGCATGCCGCTCTCGTTTCTCGTGCGCCGCCGCGCCGCTGCCGAGTACATCTCTTTCTCTCTCGCTCCCGTTCTAACAGTCGTTCTAACTTTACCGTTCTCTCTCTCTCTCTCTCTCTCTCTCTCTCTCTCTCTCTCTCTCTCTCTCTCTCTCTCCTCCTCTCTTCTTGTATCGTCTCCTTTTTCAGTTTCACGTGCGATAAATGCCAGCGGAAGCATCTTTCTCTTAGAAATATTTTGATAAAAGTATCAAAAGTGCTGCTCCGTATGTAATATCAATACCACACGTCGCTTTGACAGTGATGCCAATCAAAACGAAACAGAACTGAGATATTTAGAGAATTGAATTAATATTGAATTAATGCGAATTAATAAATAAAATATAAGAATTTTTTTCTTAGTGATTTTTTTTCTTACTTTTGAAGTTTAATTTAGCAAAACTAAAATATTTATGTCATATATTTTATATCGCTAGTTAAATATATAATTTGTCATTTTTTTTCTTTATTTTTAGAATAAAGAAAAAAAAATTTTTAGAATTTCTTTATTTTTATAAAATTGTGATCCTCGAGTGTATGAAACGTTGAGCTAAAATTCTACGAATTCGTCGTTGCGTTCCGATCACTTCATCTCTCTCTATTCTCTTTCTCACTCGCATCATTCGCTCGCCTTTTTCCCTTTTTACTCATGCGGCCCGTCTACTTTTTCCTACTTTCTTCGCCGCGACTTACATAACCGTCTGCCGCTTTATCGAAATCGGCAACATTGTTGCGCCGTGTCTTCGAGGCTCCTCATCTGGCTCGAAGCCTCTCTCTCCCGTAGTCATTAAATCCGATTTATATCCTATATAAATTTATGTCTCTAAATAACTTTTATATCTCGGTTTAACTTACTTTTCATCTTTTTTTAATTCTGAAAGTTAGAAAATGATAAAGAGATTAAAAATTAATCTACACTAATAGAAATGGACAATTACTTCATTTTTTGATTTTTTCCTCTCTTTTTTTTTTATTATGATGCGAAATTGATATTCTCTCATTTTTATCAGCCTTCTCTCTCTCTCTCTCTCTCTCTCTCTCTCTCTTGTTTTCTTGATGCGCACATCCTCATCTCTTAAGAAATCGATTATCCTCGTTCTTCCTCCTTCTCTTCCTTTTTTCTTTCCCTCTTCAACTTCTCTCTCCCATCTTATCCTCTTTATCCTCGTCATCCGCCTTCTCGACTTGCGTTTGTTTCTTTCCCCTCTTCCAACTTTCTTCCATTCTCCGCGATATCTTCACGCCGCGATGGTGGCGAGAAAATGATCTCGCATGATCTCGCATGATCGTGATTATTCAATCGCATTTTACATCGCAATTTGCCAGTCCCCTCGTTATAATTGCTATTTCTATTCTGAACCGTTTATTTTTATCGTTGACGAAGAATGTTCGTCGTATGCTCGCCTATTACGGACTATCATGTGTACACGCTTCTTGTGAGATATCACTCAGAACTTAATAAACACTTAATAAAAAGTAGTTTATCCCCTCGGTCCCTCCCGATTCCTTGCTCTCTCGCGCTTTTGGCGAGTAGTATCCTTGTTGCTGCCGTCACCGTCACAAGAGAGCTCCGAGCACGATTTATTATCTCTTATATCGCGCAGCATCTTTTGAGGCAGGTTAGGGCGCTTAACTCGGCACTAGCGACCAAGAAGTCTGCCCCCTCCTCCTCCATCCCTGAGGCCGATGTAATCGCCATTCTACGAGAGAGAAATCGGTTCGGCATGGCGATTGATTTCCACGTGGCGCGATAAATCTGGCGATCGGACTTTCAAACGTGTAAACAGCCGTCGCGAGTTTTTTTCTTCCCATAAAAGGAAATATCAACTTTGCATAGAGTATTTACGCTATTAACGCATGAATATAGCAATGGTTTGCTAAAAAATGCAAAATTTGTTATATACATATATATATATGCGCGCGTGTGCGCACACATACACGCGCGCGCGCGCGCACCCCACACACACACACACACACACACACACACACACACACACACACATGCGCGCGCGTGTGTATGTCAATTTAGAACCCATGTAAATGAAAAAAATTTGCAAATATTATATTGCAAATATATTGATGGATTTAAGTAGCTTTTATGAAAAATTTACAGAAGAAATTTTATAATAAAACTTGAAATTTGTGATCATTGTTGTTCACAAATTCTCGGCAGAAATCTATATTTCTTATTTTTTACAAAAACAATTTTAAAATTATAGTTAACACTCTATTTATATGCGATAGATACGATTTTCAGCCTCTGTCTTTTTCCTGTGCGCCGTCTTGCTTTTCTGTCGGAGAAAAGCAATGTGAGAACAGCAAAGAAGGGTATCGCCCGAAGACCTTGGATAAAGAACTCGGATCGACCTGCATGTAGGCCAGTAGGTCAAGTTGACATTAGCGTAGTGAATCACATGGCAACCATCGAGAAACCCTCTCTTCCCACGTACACAAATAGATATTCCTAAATTTTTGAGCAAATGCGTTTCGCCAGGAAGCGAAATAATTAGACGACCTCGACTGGTAAATGAATACGTGTAGATTAACGGCTTTCGTTTTATTATTATTTATTATTTCTTCTTTATTATTATTTATTATTTCTTCTTATTACTAGTTATTATTGGATCAGCGCAAAAAGCTTGTAGAACTGTCCCTGAGTTCGATCATTATCGTTGTCAAGTTATTTCCTTCTAAGAGGCTTCACTGCGCACGAAATATTTTATCTCGAGATATTAGACATTTTTATATATTTTTAACAGTTGAGCCAAACTTAAATGCCAAGGTAACAATTCGAATTATGTGCAGAAGTTTAAAGAAAAAAATTTTATTTACAGAAGTTCAAACACAATTTAATAATCACTATCACATATTTTTTACTAATGATATATATAATATATATTAAAATTAAGTTAAAATATACATTTTAACTCAATATCTATAATTTAATAACTTAAAAAAAGATTTTATATTATAAATTAAATATTATATTTCAAAGAATATTGAATTTACAATAAGTGAAATGTTTATTTATTATACTGTTTTAAGCTATTTGTACGTGAGAGGAAAAAGAAGTATTAATGCAAACTCTCTTTCATAATATATTTCAAGTAGAAATTTTATATCCTTCGTGTTATAAAGATTCTTTTCGAAATAATAAAAATCAATTTTAAAATAATTTGAGAGTATAGAGATAATTAATACGCTCGTAAATATTTCAAGTTAATTTCTTCCTATTTTTTTTCTCTTCGACAGAAGTTTTTTCTAGAGAATGAATTAAAAAATTCGAATTATAAAAGTTTTCGAGTTAGAAAAGGTCGGCTATATTTGTTTAGACAAGTTACTTGTATCAATTACGATTTATATACAAGATTGTTAAATCTGATAAAAAAATATTTCTTGTATTTATTTGTATTTCATTTTAATGAAATTTAATTTAAATAAACATGACAGCGTCAAAACATTGTGATTAAAAGAAAAAAAGACCGCGAGAAAAGTGTTCTCGGAAGTGATAAAGACTGCACGAAGTAATCTACCGACGAATTACCCAGGAGGCGGTCGGATAATTCTACGATTCCGTCTGCCTAAACGCCAAGATTTATACGTCTAATATGACCGGTATTAATTCATAAATCCAGACGGTATTACCATCCGCGAAACTCATGATTCATAAATCTCGAGATTTATGCGCGCATTCTAAACGCTTACGCACTTTGTGCGTACATAACTGTCTTTGGAAACGTAATATCATCCGAGGCAAATTGTAGAATTCTAACCCTGAGTGTAACTAGAAAAAATCCGCAATTTATCTTCCCCTGTCCGGAACATAAATTTACTTTGGAACAGCTAAAGATATTAATATGCCTAGAGATATAATAAGAATATAATACGCGTAAATACCGTAGCAACGTTCTTTGATTACTAGAAGCAGCGATGATAGATTCTCAACAATCCATTCTTAAATTACGGATAATAAAGTAAATACAAGCAATTAAAATATAAAGTAACTAGAGCAATTAACATATTAATATTTATCAAAAGCAAAAGCTTATTTTGTTATTAAAAAAATACTACTATTCTTCTGAAGGACTAATATAAAATTATTTTAAATACAAAAAGAATTAAAGCTATCTAAATAAATTATCTAAATAATACTATTTTACTATTATATTGTAATAGACGGTAAATATTTACCAACTTTGTTCTTACATATTTCTTATTTATAATACAAATTTTAATTATTAATTATTAATTATTTGGCGTAAAATAAAATAGAAATATATTTAACATGTATTTAACATATAATATAAATAAATATTAATATTTTTGATCATCAGATAGAATGTGTAATAATTTTTTATAAACTTAATTTTTTTATACGCATAGAAACATGTAATGCTGTTACGTTTAATCGCGTATCAATTATCCGAAATTGAAAAGTTTTATGCTGGAATTATAATATCGCATTAAATCAATTAAATATTATCATATTCATATTTATCAATTTAATATTATTGATATTAATAAGTACCTTATAAATCTACAAGAAATTTATTGCAAAAAGTATTATTTCAGTCAGAGTACTTATAAGTTTCTAAAATGCTTATTAGCATCATTAATATTAAATTAACAATTTTATAATTATATATTATTAAGTATGTAATATTATATTTCCAGCTTTAATATAAAACTTCAAGATCGAACAATAATTGATGTAATTCAAAGAAATATAAAGATAGAATATATAAAATTCAAATAACAGAAGTAATAAGGAGTAATAATTAAATGAATTGTTTAAAGTTATCAGGCATAAAATGCTAATCAATTATGGGGAATGTCAATTCTTATTTAATCAATTATGGGGAATGTCAATTCTTATTAAATCAATTTTAATATCCTGATATCAATTTTAATTTTACAAATTCATAGATTTCTATGAGAAAATCTAATTTATCTCTATTTCTTTTAATATCGTGTAAATATTTGGAAAGTCATTGGATAAAAAAATATTTGCTTTTTAACAGTTATCTTATCATTCGGACTCTTCTCGAAACGATTGAAAGACAATTCGATGAAAACGAGGTTGATAGCAATGAATTTACATCTTATTTCGAAAATCTCTTTATGATTTTTCTCGTTGCGTATTCAGATTGCAAGAAATTTACGATTGTTCAAAAAACAATCATGTGCCATTATTATCGGAGATATAATTGAAACCGCATAATTTTACAATTTTACAATGTATCCCTAAAATTATTGAAATATATTAAAAATTAATTGCAAACTCGCTAAAAATAGAGATACTAAATATTAAATATAATCTTTTGATAGAGGTGCATTTATAAGAATTATTTTAAGATCTATTATTAATCGCGCAAATATTGAAGACTGATCGGTGCGCTCTTTCCAACATCATAAACAATTTTACTGGTATTAATTATTTCTCCCTGTACCAAAAGGCATACAATTTTCTCTATTATCTAAGACAATGCTCGCACGGGTAATAATAAACAAGTCAATTAAGCAAAACACTCAGCTCTGATTGCACTCTGTTTAGGATACATAGAAACGCGTATCGGAGCGATGCGATCACGCTAAATTATCTGAATTACCGGCGCGAGACTTTATCGCGCGTTGGCACGAGCACGCCGAACATAGTAGATCGATATCGCGCAGTTCGAATGATTTAATATATGCAAACGAAAGGCTCGTGTTCGATCGCGCCGAAGATCGCGACTCCACGAAATTCCTATTGGCGCGCAGTCGATTTTTGCATTTTTCGCCTTGCGAGTCCGCTTTGACGATCTCCGTCCGATCTCCGGGGAGGAAAAGGAGGAGGAGAACGTTGTTGCTAGAGGAGGAGGAGGTGGTGATGGCAGTGAAGGAGGAGGCACATGGGTTCGCTTTTGCCTGAGCGTATCCGTTCGTTCACCCTAGCGGGGGCACCAACCTGGCTTTACTTCAGTTACACGCCGGGAGAGTTGGCGCGTTGTATACATACATACATACATATATATAATATATATATATATATATATATATATATATATATATATATAAGTACACACATGTATACGCTAGATATATGTAAAAACATATACTTAAAAGTGTACATATGTCTGAATAATCATCTAAAAATATAGAAAAAGCTAAGTAGCGAAAAGGTGTACGTGATTCCTTATTCCGAATAGTAATCGTTGTACTGTTTGGCATTTAGAGTTTGGCTAAAAGTAAGACGTATTCAAACAATTCCTCATCCGCGAATCGCTGATGCTATGACTGTGCTCTTTCTCTAGCGTGAAGGAGGAAGACAATTAACATTGATTTACGACTGTTTAATGATCGCTTTCGATTAGTCAAGGCTAACATTTCCGCGTTTTAAGAAAGACTGCCGAAGAATCAGCCATTGTTACTTAACTTTCTTTCGCATTTTAAGCACATATTTCGGGACACCTTGTATAAAGGCATATAATACATTCTCGCGTGTACTTATACCTAGTGGCTATACGGGGAACGTACCGAGAGTGTCCCGGTCGAGTACGACGCGATTCCACGGCCCTTTATGAAAGAGAGAGAAAGAGAGCGAGCGAGGCAGTACCAACTTTACCGGCCCGTTCTGTGGAAAGAGAAAGAGAGACGGGAGTGTGGAGGAAAGGGAAAAGGACAGGCGCTTTTGTTCGACCGCTCCGGACGAAGCGCGAGTCGCTCTTCTCCTCGAAGGAAGCTCTCGACGCTAGAAATGAAGACATTACTGTCCGCAATACTCGTAATACTCCGTCGACTGTTTCCAGTCCGGGAAGAGCGGAGAGTCCGCGAAGAGGCGGCTGTGACGCCTCGCGACGCACCGTCAAATTCGCTGATGGTGCAATTTCCATTGTCACGGTGGAATTTGCACCGCTTAGAATCGACGTTGGCTTACAGCCGTCGCATATCGGGTTCTTGACCTAAGCCTAAGCGCGAGCGAGAGAACGGCAAAATTTCGGCTTCAGAATGCTGACCGCTCGCCGAACAACCGAAATCGGCGAGAATTCGTCATGATAAAAAAATGGGAAAAATGACGCTTTATTGCCCTCGAAAAAAAAAAAGAAAAAAAAGAAAGAGGAAGAGATAAAGAACGGATAGATATTTATTCGTTTATATTATTGATAGTGATAAATAGACTTAATAAATAATTTTCACTAAAATTATGGAACGATTCTTTCACTAGACAGTTAAGATTTGCAATCACAGATATGTATGTTTCAATTGTAACACGCAACGATTAAGAATAACGTGTTAAATTTGATGCATTGACCATCCGAATAGACACGGGAGCAGCGGGCACCATGTCCGGACTGGATCTTTGCGGATGATGAGAATAACTGACTTCCATGTCGATCTCGTCAGGCTCTTCCTCATCTTCCTCATGGGTATCCGAGTCATCTTCGTCTTCGACCTCGCCTTCCTCCTCCTCCTCTTCTTCTTCCTCTCCCTCCGATACTCTGAACTAGATTTTTCACACAAGCGCGAGAAAAAGTTAGTTTTAATATTGTACATTTGATATCATTAATTTAGTCAGTTTCAATTCTAATCTTTTTTTTTAGGCGCTTTTCAAATGTCGGATACATCAAATTAAGATATTTATGAATCACGATTTAGGATTGTGCTTAACGGTTTAATATCCTTAGACAATACGCGCAACAGATTAAACATAAGATTAAAAAGAAAAATAGCCAGTTATACATCATACCAATCAATACTACGCACATACTAATTAATAAAAATATACGAAATATTATATATAACATAATAATAAATATAAAATTATAAATCTTTTAAACGCATTCCTTCATGCATAAATATTAATTATATTTAAATTATTAGATTTAAGCGTAATTAAAAAATTACATTTGAAAAAAATTAATAATATCAGATGTACTTCTACACTTTTTGTAATTTTGTTAGGCTAAGTTGAAATTTAAACATCTTCAATTACAATTACAAATTATATACAGCTTCTGTGGTATTGAAATAATACCGATGATAATATCTGATTTCCGATTGATGGTAAGGAATATCGGAACAACGACAATAATTACATTAAAGGCGAACGAGGCACAATTTGTCAAGATATGATTTTTCTATTAAATTTTGCTATGAAAAATTGATTGTAATTTCTTTATAAACTGTATGATAAATTGAATATATTTTATAATCAATTTGTTCTCATTAAATCTTCTTCATTAGATCTTCTTAAATTAAAATATTTCCTTTCGATTTTATTAATATAGAAGATAATTCGCTGTAAAAATATGCTTACAGACATATATATTTCATAATAAATTCCTCTAAAATTTCTCTAAGTACGATAAATTAGTTTAAAATTTCACATGTGAGAATAAAATACATTAACATATTAGCAAAATATTATGACAATAATGTTATTGATATTTTGATATATATCCGAAATCTGAAGAATCTGAATAACTTTTATAAAACATCTTTATAAATCTTATAATATACCATCTTTATAAATCTTTGTAAAACAATCAAAAATTTTAGTTACTATTTATAATAAGTAAATAAGTTAAATAAGTTTATACTTTATATTATTTTATTTTTTCTTTCATCGTTTATTTGTCAAACAAATAATTTACTTGTGCTACTATAATCACATGAGAATTGTTAAAACTAATCAGAAAAAGAAAAACTTAGCAATAATCTTTTCGTTACGCAACATATTACTTTTGTCTTCTACTTATTATATTGCAGAAAAATTATAAAACACATGCGTCAACAATCGAATCTAAGTTTAATATTTTATGTGTCATACGATAAAAATTTTTGAAAGCTTAGATTGATTACAGGATAGTAAAGATTTTGAGTCTCCAGAAATTCTCTATCGTAATCAACAAATTTCAAAAAATTTGTCATATGACACATGAAATACTAACCCCCAAGTCGACTCGTCAGTCGACTCCGATTCGAAATTGAGACGCGAGATTATCAAGAAATCAATATAAAATATGTTATATATTTTTATATTGAAACAAGAGATAAATACACCTGTCATAGGATAAATATTCAAGGCCGAAAGAATTGATGAAAGAATGTATATCGATCGAGCAAAACATACCGCTGTAAACATACGAATAGGTTAAGTTAAGCTAAGTTACGTTAACTTACGTCGCTTACAGTTTTCCCGATCGGAATGTGCTCGTAGCCCTGCACCCGCACGTGGTCCCTCTGAAATAATCACAGCGAAGATGCACTTAGCAAAAATCTATATCCGAATGTATGTATTCGCACTCACCCAGGCCTGATGTTCCGCTTCGAGAGCGGCGACTTCACTTTCGTCATCGCACGGCCTATCGGCGTTAAACCATAACGGATCGGTTGCTCGTGGCCGCAGATCAGGCCACAACGGTCTGATCGACATCACGAGCAATTGAAAAATATGAAGTAACTGCCAAGAAGCCTCTAACGGATTATCACCTTGATCGTTGTGTTTCGACCGAAACAGAGAGAAACCTGAGAGCAGCCGGCTATCCCGGTCTTTTTCATGGGACAATCAGAGCCCTCTGCTAATTGTGTCAATATCTCCATTTTCCGACACTATCGATAAAATCGCATTCTGCATATTCGTGCTGGATTCGCAATTCATGGATCAAGAATATGTTTAACTTAATATAACTTAAAAATTAAATACCGTGTGATTTTTTTTGTTGTAGATTAAAGTACTTTAAAGATTAACTTGAACATTATATATATATATATATATATATACATACATTTATTAATATCTTCATATTCATATATATATATATATATATATATATATATATATATATATATATATATATATATGTAGAGCGTATTTACAGAAAGAGATTTTTTCTTTAACAAAATAATGATATTGAAATAAAATGTTACATTATGTTTCTTTCATATGAATATATTAATATATGTATATACTAATGTTAAAATTAATCAATATTTTAATATACAAATAAACCAAAAAAATTAAGTAAAATTGGTACGATGTTTTATTAATCTTTAAAAGAAAGAACAATAATTTCAGTAGCACTTTTCATAGTTCTATAGTTTTCGATAAATATTAAAGTTTCGCATTTCTATTCTCTTTTTCTTCTTCTATGTTATGACTTCTATTGTATTTTTAGAAACTGATCAATTTGTAGAGGCCCTTCACCATCCCCGTCAATTTTAATCGGTCCTCTTTTCTTTATATGAATATTTTAAATTTTCTTACATTTATCACTGTTCAAATTTATTAATGACTTTTTTTAATATTAAAAATCAAAGTGACCATATTTTATCTCTAAAAATAGCAAAATCTGTAAAATAACAATTTTTAAAATAAATAATTATTAGACATTAATCATGTTATTATTAAACACGTTATTAATTTAGAGACTTTTGCGTTATTTAGAGACTTTTATTATTACATATGTTCTATCATGTAATGTTGATAATTGCTTTCAATATCCAAAAACTTTACATATACATTTACATATGAACATAGTTTGCATGTAATTTGCAAATAACAAAAATAAATGATAGAAGAATTTCTATTTCTTTAATTAATTTAATATTCTTAATCAAATATTAACAGCAATTATCCATTTATCATATAATTAGTATAACTGGGCTGTTGTGCTCAGTCTAGGATAATCCTAGACACAATGTCCAATCAATTCGGACAGTGGCGATCGAGCATCGAGGATTACTACTTTTTAACCATAGTAATCCAATTTAGAGAGTCATACTTATATTTATATTTTATATTTCCATTTATATTTCTGCATTCATATCGAAAAATATATCTACCTATATATACAAATATATATATATATATACCATAAAAATATTTCAAATGAAAATTTAATATTTTTGAAGAATACTAATTTAATTGAATTTCTTTTACGCGGTTTTGTGCCATTTCAATTGTTAAATATTAATTTCAAAAATTTGATGAATTTCAAGAATTTAATGAACTTAATAAATTCTATATATTAATATATTTCCAAAAAACAATTAATTAAACTCTATTATTTTTAAAGTATCTATAACTTTATATGTATGTTACTATTTAATTTCTTAAAACATTTAAATTATTTTACTTATTTTAATTATTTTAATTTTACTTTCTTGCGAGGTTGTAATTTTTAAGCAATTAATACTCGTAATTAAAATGCGAAAAACAATATAAAATAATGAAACATCACGTACAATGAGCTCTATTTCATGAGCTCTTTGTGTCTGTACAAATGCATTACAATACAATAAATAAATAAATAGTATCATGTTAGGATTAAATATATACACCCCAAACTGTTTAAAATCTATCCATTTTAGGGCAACAAATCTGTGAAAGCATAACCAATAATCCAACTGCAAAACTTTTATAATAAATACATAAAAATAATCTAAGTTTCATTCAGATTTATTACCCCAATATAAAAAAAATTTCACTCACCGACTCGATGCGCAACAGCGGAGTTTATCTGCAACGTAGCTACGATGATTCTGTAACAAACAAACAGATGCAAATTATAATAGCGTTCTAAATGATAGATATTTTAAAAAGTAATCTTTACATATATCGAATTCCTTGTTTTTCAATTAGATATTTATTAAAATAATTATATAATTTTCAAAAAGGATCTTTATAAAAATAAATTCATATCAAATTTTAAATTGTTTTTCTTTTCGAAACTATAAATTTCAAAATATAGCGATCCAAATAAATGAGAACACAAATAATTTTAATAATTTATGTTGACAAAAAATGTATACTTACCGCAAGGTTGCTCCGCCGGTGCCAGATGCCTCTCCTGGGCCTCCTCCTCCTCCTCTCGAGATGTTGGGTCGTCGGATGTCCTCGCAGCACAGGACACTCGCGAAAAACACTCGCGAATTATTATAATCGCGCGCGGACTAATTTTTGCTGCTCGTGAAAATATCAAATTCCGTCGGTTCAGTCAGCAGTCGGTGAGCTTATTGAAATCTTGCCGATTGGGACCGAATCATCACTTGTCGAAGACAGAGAGTGTTCTCGATCAGCCGTTTAATGCAGTTCGCAACTGTGCGAAACACAACACATCAAGCGAATGCGTGTAACATTCACATCCGGCATCACCAGTGCCGCGGCGCACGTGGCGTGAAGACGTAGCCGACTACGCCTCAATGAGATCCCGCCCTCTCTGCACCCTTTGACAGTGCGTGACTCCCGACACGAACTGTGATATTTATCGAACGAGTCCTCGCAGGACGAGGAAAAGTCTTTTAGTCCGATCACTTACGGCACTCCCGAAGCAAACGCGCGACGCGACGAACGAACTGGCTGCAGTTCGTTCTTTCACAATTAAATCGGCGGCGGAATGTCGGTTCAAAACCGACGATTAATGTGTGAAACGCATTAATCAACTTTGCCACATTAGAGCCATTTCACGACTCGTAGCTATGTTGTGTTAGTAACTATTAATAACAGTAATATTATCTAACGTTAATATTAATGTTATTAATAACGGTGCAATAGGTATCGTTAACTTCTTCGTCTTTGGGAATTCCGTTGGGGAAGCCAACGGAACCCCCTCGGAATACCGAGCCCCTCTGCCACGTCAAGGCCGTACCCAGGGGAGAGGTTAATGTTGAAAAAGTTATAAATTTTCAAGAAATAAAAGTCACTTGAAATATGTATATATTTCATTGGAGAGCCGTTATTTCGATATGCTTATAAATCATTAGTTACATCGATTAATAAGCATTATTACTAAATATGAGATAGAGAGCAACGTTTGATATCACTCAATATCGAAGAAATGCGAACAAATTCGGAACAGCGTTTTACTACCTACCCGTACGAACGCCGGTGAATGAATGATAGCGCGTGGAGCGCTTGTAAACACGTGGCGCGCTATTCATGCTCGTAATCACGTGACGTATCAATCGTAGCGCGTAAGCACAACTTAAGGTTACAATAATAATAGTCTGGCTACAACGAAATATTCGACAATATTACAAAGAAAATTTAATTTCCATAAAGCGTTACACCATCTTTCGATAATGGGACATTAAATAATATAAATATTACATTTTAAATAACTTTTAAATGATGTGCTATGTCATATATTTACTATTTTATTCAGGATGCATTTTTGAGGTTCACGCCTCAATGAAGATGCTTGAAGATAGAATGATGCTTATATATTATATGTGAGCGTGTAAGGTAAACGCATCCTTAACAGACTCGTTACAATTTATTTTATTTAGATAAGCATATGTATTTTATATATTTTATTTATTACACAATTAACTATCATTATACAAAATAGTACGCAGATTATATTTAAATCCTTGAAAATTTCAAAAAGCTCAACTTTAAAAATATTCGAATTAGACCATTATTAAATAAAATTCCCTCCGAGATACGCAGCCCTTCCGTCACGACAATACCCGTCGGAAGGATTATCATTTACAAAAAGTGAATCATGAATTATAACATTTGAAAAAAAAAATAAACGCTGATCAATGAATACGCATCATTTCGGTCGCCCGGAATATTTAACGAAACGAGTCATTTTTTGATATATATGAATGTTGAAACGACAATGTTATAAAGGCGCGAGCTATCAACATTTACCGTATGTACATGCATTGTAAGATATATCGATGTTTTGTGTCTAATCTAGAATTCGTTTTGAAAAGGAAACGCGAAAATATGTGGAGCAATATACCACACTACCTGCCTGTACGAGAGTTTACGGCTTTACGAGAGTTTATGGCTGAATGGTACGCTGCGTACACAATACCGGTCGATTGTAAACAAAGTACCAAGGCCGCGCGTCGAGGATCAAGGCCTCGCTATCTTAAACATAGTAAATGTTTCAACATCAATCTATAACAAAATTAAATATTACAAGATAATATCTTTCGAGAGATTAAATTTCCGTAAGAAAGAAGAATTACCTTGTAATATTTGATCTCTCTGCGTACAGTGAAAGAAATATTAGAAACAGGAATAAATATTAAATTTTAAAAATAAAAATTCGGAATAAGGATTAAACGTTTAATCTTAAACAATTAATCTCTCTACGCACAGTAAAAGAAATATTAGGAGCAGGAATAAATATTAAATTTTGAAAATGAAAATTCGAAATAAAGATTAAGCGTAATGTACAACGGATATAAATAAGTATAAAATATAGTTATGTGTATAGTAGTTAAAAGTATAAGATATAGTTTAAGTTTAATCTTTATTCCGAATGTCTTGCGAGAAACGCCGAAATAGAGTCAAACGCTTTTAGACTTTTCTTTGGCAATACCAAAAATGTCGATCGGTCAGAAATATATTTTTGTGATCGATATCAAGTCGAATCAAGTCAAATCATCTGCACACTTTTGACCTTTCTTTTTCTTTATGAATTTATGAATTTTTAATTTTTTAAATTCTCTATGACATTTTATATTATATGATACACATAAAATATTTCATAAAATAACATAAACTATTTTTTTTTATAACTATAACTTAATACTCTTTTATACAGAACAACTAGAGGTATCATATTACGTAATAAATATATAATTTCATTAAAAAAAAGTAGCGACCATAAGACAAATCTCGACAATGACACTATCTGCAGATAAATCAATACAATATATGATCATATGATCCCTTCGAAATCCTATAACTCTTATCAACAGACTCTTATCAACATTGCATATAAAAACTTTTAATTTTACATAAAAAAATGTCACACAAGTCAAAAAGGTGTGTGTTTATAAAAGCTTATTTTTATAATGGGTATTCAATATAAATGAAGAGCTAATAATACTTTTACTCTACTTCTCCACAATTAGTTATTAAAAAATTGCATTTAAATATAATATTGCAAAATCTTAATAATTCGAACTTATTTTCTGAAAAATTTTGTTTTTTGAAATCTGTTGTTGAAAAATATTTTTTTTCTTAATTCAAAATATTAAAATGATGTAAAAGTATTAAAATGATGATATTAAATTAAAAAAGATATTAAAATCAAAAGATATTAATATGTTTTAAATGATTTAAAATTCGGGATATTCTGTATATAATATCGCATAATCGTGTTTTACGAGTACGCGTTACTTCATGGACATAGCACGGAATAGAACCAAATATCATCGGCACAGCATGGAACAGAACCAAAAGTCACGCTCATTATCTGTCACGCGCGTTATCTGTCGAAAGTACATGGAGACGATTACGTAGTTCAAGGTGCACACTTTTGCACGTGGAGGCGCCAATGAGCAGCGGTACCAGCTCAAAATGCAGGCATGGTCGCTGTCAAGTTTCTCTGCGCTGTGACCGAAACGACTCTTGGTTTCTTACGTTACTCCGCGGCTGCGGACGGTGGCAAGTCCTGGTGAGATTCGTGAAAGTTGCACAGTTCGTTAATGGACTCGCGCGTGATAGTTTGAGTGAGTTCGAGAGCGGCGAAAGAGGAAAAAGAGCGGTGAGAAGTGAGCACGAGAGTTCGTCATCGTCGCTCGACCTGGTTCGGTTGGTGGTCATCGTGCGACGTGACATAACCTTTGGAAAAGGTGAGTGACTTCTCGAAAGTGCAGATGTACATGTCGAAAAGCTTCTATAAGTTGAAAACACTTCTTTTAAAGAAAAAAAAAAAAAAAATAGAAAAAATTTGATGATTTTGTCCCCTTTATTTTCTATATGTCATAAGTTTTCTCTTCGTGCGATTGCTACTTTTCGCGATTCTCGTCGCGAAAGATTTTTTTGTGTTTGATTCATCCAATAATCTCCGCCGATTAATTTGTGGGAGAAATAATCAATTACTGTTACGTCTCTACTCAGACGCGTTTTTATCCTCTCTGACTGACGTGTTCTCAAAAGAATGCTTTTCCCCTTCTCTCTCTCTCTCTCTCTCTCTCTGCTCGAAGAGGGTGTATCGCATGAGTGATTCAGGGTGACCGTTCTGAAAAAGATATTTTAGAATAGCTTTCACATCTTTAAAACTCATGAACGTTAAAAAATTCTTGATGATAAAAATCTTCCATATCCTTAATTTATTATTCTAAAGATCTCACTTCCTATGCTTCGATGGATGTCTTGGAAATGTTCTTAGGACGTCTTCTCATCCGGATGTCCTCTGGACGTCTTTACATCTCGGAGATCTGTATATGTTGTACAGATTATGTCTAATAAAAGCGTCTGGTATTAACGATTTTAACTGAACATTTCCTATTCGCATAATTCAAATAAAGACGAGGAATCTTCATAAAAGTTATTTAATCACAGCAATCGATTGTGAAACAGGTTTTTCCGCGGATGTTTTTCCACGTGATCGTCATTCCTCTCGAATCCTTTCTCTTTGTATTTTCCTTCTATGCGATGTGAAGAAGTCGCTTCTCAACATATGTTACGATCGTGCCAGCTCCAACTGTAGAGAAATGAATGTTACGCCAAGCGTACGCTCCAATTTTCTCGTCATTATTGCGCGTTTTTGTTTAAATCGCGTGTCATAGAAGGAGAGAATTCGAAGTGTTTCCTTTCGCCCGATGGTGAAAGCGGATACCTATTCGTGCGAAGATAAATCATCGCGTGCAACGGATATTTATCTGCCGCCTCTACTCCACACCCCTCGATGACAAGCTAATTAATCGTGATTCACTGTCATTGATCCAATTGGAGCCAATATCGCCAACCCTCGGCCGAGAATTTGCATTATCTAACGATGCGCGACGCGAAGATCGATTCGACAAAACACGTGTTGCATATTCTATATCAAATGTGCGCACTCGTATTATTACGTCACGATATTACATAATCAATTAACAAATTATGTAATATTTATGGGATTAAGCAATATTAATGTTCCGGCTTCTTTTCCCGAGATTACGGGATTTTCACGGTAAAATTAATGGAATTTTCATCTAATCACGTCAATATCGCTTATTAAAAACATAAATTATTCACAAAGTTGAACAAAATTCACTATGTCTTTGATACGACTACCTTAAAATTAGACATCAGATTTTTGTTGTGAAAGGAAACGTCTTTTTATCGGCGCAATATCTAAAAAACGCAAATTTTCAAATATTACGGTTTTAATTAGAAGCATTGACGCGTTGCCTTTTTGTATTATTTAATTCTATGCCATTGAATGTCTATGTTATTTGAAAAATAACATTGCAGAATGCTTAAATTTCGAGTATTGTTTAGGTACATGGAAAGAACAGTTTTCCTGAAAATATCTAAAAATTTAAAAAATATGGATTTGAAAATAGTTACGCTGAGCCAAATAATTATCTTTATCGAAAACGCTTAAACATAATATCATAGATACGCTTAAACATGACAATCATTTTTGATAATCTAGCAACTGATTTGAGCATCCTACGTCATTATTTGTGGTCAAATTTTTAAATATTTTAGCAAAAACATTTTTTCCGTGTAAAGATAAATCGTGAAGGTCATAAAAGTTGGCAGTTGCAAAACCGCATATGTTTAGAAGCGAGTTCTTAGTAGAATGAATACCGTTAAAGGAACATAGGCAGAATTGCTATAAAGAGGTCTGATATAGTTTTATATGCTTGCCTACACTATGTGCGATTTAACGTAACGAAACTTCTCAACAACCGCCTATGCGGAATATGTCGAGTTCTTCCTTTCACTTACAAGAGTAGTCTTCGAGTAGTCTTCTGCTTAAGTTTTCATCAAGATATTTAATGATTTTTATGTTACGGACGTTTAAAGACGCTTTTGCAGATGATCAGAGGAGGCTTTTTGTCCATTATTTTTATTTTAGATGTAAGTAAACAATACATACAACACAAGAATATTCTTATCTAACTTTTAATGGAACTTTGTGTTTCGCTTACGAAAATATTTGTAGCATTTTTTCAAGAAAGAAAAAAAATTCGACACCTAAATTGATAAAAAAAATATACGAAAATCCAACTCCTTTTTTTTTTTTAATTCGAATTTATTGTAACGAGATTCTATTCTGCGTATTAATATGACCAGTAACCTCTGGTATTTTCATATTATTTCATATTCATTTTACAGTTGGATCTCTCACGAGAAAACGTTCGTTAACTCGAATGTCCTGATCCCAGCGTATGATTAATTTGTATCGACTGATCAATACTAATTGATCAGGATTCTTGTCTTATTCTCAAATATCATTGCATTCGCATTTTCGTTGAGGATTTTCTGGTATTTCGATATTGGAGATTCTTACAACGACAAATTGCCGATATTAGAGATTCCTACGTGATAAACTGCTGATTGCATATCGGTGTCATTTTTGTCATAAAAGTACAATGGAGTATTTTTATAAAATTTCATTTCAAGCAATGAAACAATTTCTCTATGTTTGCCAATATAGAATGACATGTAGAATGATATTTAGTTTTTGAAATTCTGGCTTTAAATCTTTTTTTTTTTATTGTATAGATTTTAGAATTTGAAAGCAAATCATTTTGTAATGGTAATTTTGTTATATTTTTTGCGTAAAAAAATGTTTTCTCTTTCATATGTTTGTCTTCAATCAATTTGCAATCAGTTGTAACGAAAAGATCGAGAAAGGTCATCAATTATCGCAAGTCTCCAATTTTCAATATTGGATATTTTTATAGTTGAACTTTGGAATTATACAAATCCATTACATTTTAGTTGAAGTAAAGTCTACATTATTTGCGAGTTTTTTTTCAAACGTTATTTGAATAACTTATGTTTAAAATTTTACATTTTAAAATTGTATCCCAATTTTCATTGTTTCTTTATAATAATATATAATTAAACATTGATCATATATAATTAAACATTGATTGATTAAACATTGATAATATTCTGTGTATTCTTTAATGAATGAAGATAAATATAATTTAAATAGTAAAATAACTATAATGCATAATAAGTATAGTGTATATGATAAAATTAGTAATTATTATAAATCTAAATAAGTGTATTAGTTAAACATTATTCATACATATAGAATAATACAAAATATCTTGTTTTAAATAATATAGATAAATATAGATAATATATCGAAAAATATAGAAGATAGAGAAAAACGTCTCAAAAGTTGTAAGATTTCGAAGGGATTACATGATTATAACATTGATTCATTTATAGATGGAACCATTGTCGAAATTTTTTTCTGATCGTTATTTTTTAAATGGAATTATATATTTTTTGTTATATAATATAATTCCTATATGAGACAAATCAATTTGGTGTAAAGAAACATCGTTATTTTTAAAAAATTGTGCAATTAGCAATGCATATCCTTTTAAGATAATTAATGCTTTCTCTACATCAATCAATTTATCTTATTATTCTATGCATAAAAGTATTAAGATATCGTTGTCAAAAAATTAATAATTTACGAGATTTTACATATCAGGATATGTTTGAATAAAGTATAAAATATTTCGTAAACTTTAACTTTTTGACATTTGTATTTTAATATTTTTATATCCAGAATAACTAGAGGAAACACATTGCATATAAAAACTTCTAATTTTACATAAAAAATGTCACAAATCAAAAAGGTGTGTGTTTATAAAAGTTTATTTTTATAATGGGTATTCAATATAAATGAAGAGCTAATAATACTTTTACTCTATTTCTCCACAATTAGTTATTAAAAAATTGCATTTAAATATAATATTGCAAAATCTTAATAATTCGAAACATTCGAACTTATTTTCTGAAAAATTTTGTTTTTTGAAATCTGTTGTTATAGCAAATGAATGATATATGATATTTCTAAATATTAAGATTGACACTTCAAAGTGGTGAAAACATTATTTAAGTTTAAAAGAGAATTATTGAATTAATTTAAAAACAATTATTGTAAGGCAACTTAATTTGTAGCTAATAAACAATATTTTATTATTTTAAATAAGCCATGTAATTGCAATAGAAAAGAACCAAATGATCGCAATTTACAAACGAAAAATCGAATTACATTCAAGGAATTACAGATAAGCTCTTAAAATCACATGTAAATCTAAAACACTACATATTTATTCTAATTATCAACGTTTTGCTCGTAAACTTATTTTTACTAGAAGACGGAAACTTTATTCTTGTTATTTTTTTCTGTTATTTCTTCCAGACCACTAGAGCATCCTGTTTTCTTATTTTTTTCTTTTTTTTAGCATTTCTTCCTATTGTTAATCGCGGTTTTTGTGGCTGGTTCATGCTAGATTAATGAGTCATTTTCAACCAGTTTTTAACTTAGTGAATTACTTTTCACTAATCAATTTCATTGCAAGAAGTTCAGCGGGATATCCCAGCAAGATTGAACAATCCTAACTATTCGAAAATTATTATATATAATCCTCCTAGACACTTTTATGGCACGTTATGTAATCTTGGGTTAAGATAGCTATTTAACTACCTGGACAAGATAACGAAATGAAAAATTAATGATACGAGAACACTCGTAACGATAGTCTTCGAGTCTTTGTGTCGTCACGTTTCATTTCGTTGAAAAATAAGAACAATAGTGCTTGTGTGAATCGCATCAATGAATGTACGCATTTAAACGCATTCCCCGAGGTATCTCTATCTGTTGCTTACGTATTTTCTTTTTCTAACGCGATACAAAACAGGGATATTCATAACAAACATCTAGTGTTGATCTTTCTATAAAGCAGTTTTGATATTACGTACAAAATTGTTTCTTACAAATGTGTTTATGAGAAACATAAATGTATAGAAAAAAAGATCTTAAATCAAGATTATATTTTTATATAAGCAATAAATTATAATCTTCTTAGAAAAATTTTGTCTTGATTTGATCGAATTTAATACAAGTACAATATATTTTAGATTCTTATAAGTAAGAATATTGTAATTTTCATACAAAAAATTTTTAGTTGAGTTGAGTTGAGCAAAAATAATATTTGCATCAATACGAATTCAATCAAATCAAGACTAAAATTTTTAAGAAGATTAATATTCTTGTTTATATATATAAGAATATTTCTCTTTAAAACTAATTTTTTGTGGTGAAAATGTGTACGTTATATAGATATATGTGATAATGTAACGTGTAGATAATATAACGTTATATAGATTACAGATTATTCTATTACGCGCCAAAACTTTTTTAACAAGTTTATCTTTCTTGGTTATCATTTATTTTTAATTCTTAACATAGTATTTTATCATTGTAGTTTAAGCTCAGCGATTGGCCTGTTTATAAATACGCAACATTGCAGTGATTCTTTTGAACGATCATATATCGTGCAACGTTCAGTCGATCGATAAAATCCTGAAGCATATGTATTTTATGTACACTTGTTATCGATGTCGGCTTCAGTTCCAGAGTGATATTCAATGATGTGTTCATTTTTATTTGCTAATGACTCGCCATATCCAATTATCAACTTTCCTTATTTATTGATTTAATTCTTATTATCGCTTAATTTTTTTAAATTTTACTGCATGTTTATTTTTACTATGTCTCTCAAAAATCATAAATGTTAATTTCAAATGTCCTTTGACAGATTCCCTTATCAATTTATAGTACATTTTCTTTGGCAAAAATATGGGAAATCATTTATATTGCAATCTTCCAATGTATACTTGCAATTGTACATAAGGCTAAATCGATAGTTATTTTCGATCTATCTTCAATCTATTTCTATGATTTATTAAAATAATATTTGAAATTTATAATCATTTTTCATGTTCTCGTTTTTTAATGCATTTGATATTATTTTTTCATCACTTGCATACTTCAATCATTTTTTATTTTTATTCTTTATCTTAAAAAGTTTATTCGTTTGTGTTTTAATATATCTTTTGCTATTGAATTGTTTTCTTTTTTATTTTGGAGATGCTTTTTGAAATTTTAACATAAACATTAAGGACATGTTATACGAAATGTTAAGAATTTTTATCTTTGACACGACAGCAATAATAATAATAATAACAATAATAATAATAATAATAATAATAATAATAATAATAATAATAATAATAATAATAATAGATCTAAGGGGCGGTCCTCTTCCAAGGGTCCGCCATCGACATTCAGACAATCCATTGTGTCCCTTCGAACCTTAGTCAGAGGTAAGGTCCGCCCATAGGCATAAATAAACCGCGTATATCTTATACTAGGCAATGGCCTGTACATGAGAGAGAGGAAAAACAATTGACATCTTTTTTCTTTCTTGAAATTTCATTTTTTTTTGGAATAGCAAAGAAAATGAAAAAAATATTTTTTTTAAAGATTTTAATAAAATTTTTGTTTTAAAAGAAGCAAAATACCCATATAAAAATGAGTGATTTAGAATATAGAAAGCTTATAAAAACAAAAAGTAAATTTGTAGGAATATTGAATTCCCAATAAAAAAGAAAGATTTAGTTTGTAAAAAGCACTTATAATTAAATTAATTCGAATTTTTTCACGATTTTTTGAAAAAATATTTTTTCTTTTTTTGATTATTTTTAAAAAAACATTCAATTATTAATGATTATTAATGACATTTAATTATTAATGAAATGATTAATAAATATTAATAATTGTCATTGAGATGTGTACAATTTTAAATATCCTTTTAGCTGTTGCTTTTCTTTTAACTTTTATTTCTTCGTTTTTTCTGAGATATCGCTAATGACTGTTTAAGAATGTTTTATGTATTTATCAATGCAGCATATCATCAAGAAGAATAATATCGAAAAAAGTTTTTGAAGTGAAACAAGAACCTATAAAATAGTGATTGCTCATTAATTGTTTTTTAAATCACTCATTAAATTTAGCAAATAAAAGATTTCAATTATATAAATCCACAAGATTTGTTAAAAATGAAATTAAAATACCTAGGAGTTTATTTTATTTATCAGATATTTGATTTATTTAGAAGCTGTCTTATATTTGCCCATCTTTATTTTCAACGCATATTTAGAATATTTTTAGCCTTAAATTACAAAAAAAAAAACGAAAAGTATAGCATCTTTAGACAGATATCATATTTTTTAGTGTTAAATTACGTCTGAAAGCGATACGGATTAAATTCTGTCTCTATCATAATTTCATACGCAGCGCATGTCGCATGTCATTCTTCTGTCATACTTCATTTCAACTTATTCATTTGTAATATTTTTTAAATCATGAAAATTTTATATATAGAGATCTTTCATGATACTGAATATGAAATATGAATCCAATATCAAAATTGAAAATTGTAAGTTATATAGTAAAATATCAGAAATTGAAAATTGAAAATTATTAATTTACATTTCAAAGTCAGTGTTCGTCTAATTACACGTTACGTAATTGTTTTTCAAACACGAAAGAAAATTTGAATTATAGAAGAATTAAAAATTAATTTTTATTTCAGATGTCTCACAATCATGCCGACCACATGATGACGAACAGTATGATAAACACGTCCCATGATACGCCCATGGCTCATCTAGGGATGGATCATGGAAGCATGAACCATGGGAGCATGGATCATGGTAGTATGAATCATGGAAGCATGAACCATGGGAGCATGCACGGCGCCGAGGTTTCGACGAACGACGCGTGCAGCAACATGGGCATGCACGGTATGTCGGTACGTATGAATCGTTCATCCAATACTCAGTCGCCTTAATACAATTTGCTCTCCATGATCCTTAGATGACATTCCATACCGGCTTCTGTGAAGTGGTGCTGTTCGAAAACTGGAGGATCTCGTCGATCGGCGGCCTCATCGGCTCGATGATCGGTATCATTATCATGGCCGCGCTCTACGAGGGCTTGAAATACTATCGGGAGTATCTATTCTGGAAAACATACAATGCTCTTCAATATAGAAGTGTTACAGTGCCTAGTGAAAAGAATGTGGTGGCCGAAGATAACCGCGTCGTCCAGTAAGTTATTTTCTAATAAATCGGCCGATTCTGAAGAAAGCATCACTTACCATTCTTGCTCGTAAGAATATTCATTCATGTAATTTTATTACGTGAGGATTCTATGAAAAGAGTGCTTAATAGAAAGTGATAATTTGAAAGATATCGTGAAGTGCATTGTAATGAAATACAAGAAATAATATTTCTTTGCAAGATCACTAAACGTACAAATAACGCGCAATTTAAATAGTGAACCTAATCGTTAAATCTGCTTTTTTTTTAGTATGATTGGCGAAGTAATCCATAAACAACCGTAAGTAAATCTTGCAGACACCGAGATTTATTTTTCAGAATTATGTCTCATTTATTAACAATTATAATATTAAATTATGCATGCCTATATAATGTGTTTACTTAACATATTCGCTTCATCTTTTAAAATGTTGTAAGTTTTGTTTAAAAACAAATTTGATATAAAATAGAGTTGTCAATTTATACAAAATTTTTCTTTAATTTTAATGATTTTTCCAATAATATACAAAATTCCGAATTGTAGTATTTTTTAAATAAAAATTATCCGAAATGAATATGTTAATATAATATAATATGATCTTCTCAGCATGTTATGAAAAATACTATTTATTAAATATTTCAGCATGCCTGCTTTATTATTGTTATGCACTTGATTGCCATATTTTTATTTTTATAATTATATTTCAAAATTTTTTTTTAAATATGTGGATTAATACACATTATATTCATATTATATTGATTCACACATCATTTTTAATATAATATATATATATATAACACACACACACACACACACACACACACACACACACACACACACACACACACACACACACGCACGCACGCACGCACGCACGCACGCACGCACGCACACACACACACACACACACACGTATGTATATAATAAATATTTTTTTAAACATCTGAAATCATTTGATCCTGCTAACTTTACATGATTTTACATAACACCATTTTTAAATAATTAAACTATTTACTACTAACAAAATCGAATTATTAAAAATAAAGTATTTATTATCTATGTCAAAAATTGTATGATTTATCAATATATGAATATTACAATTTATATTAGTAGTAATAATTTTGAGAGTATAATAATTTAAATAAACTGCATGAAAATTTTTCGCTTTGTATTTTGTATTAATATGGGTTTTGTGCTATAAATAAAGATGTCACAGAAAGTTGTATAAATTAGTTTCGCATATTGTTGCAATTTTAAATGAACTCAAATTTAATGTGTCGTAATTAATCTGTGCAGGCCAACTATGATGTCCTGGATGCATTTCTTTCAAACGCTTCTGCATATCGTGCAGATTGTCCTGTCTTACTTCCTGATGCTAATCTTCATGACTTACAATGTTTGGCTGTGCTGTGCCGTGGTAATAGGTGCTGCTATTGGTTACTTCCTGTTTGGTTGGAAAAAATCAGTGATCGTAGACGTTACGGAACATTGTCATTAGCATTTAATAAATTCCTCTGATCTATTTTTTTCTAAACCGTACTTGCGTAAAAGTGTTCACACGACTGTATTCTAACAAAAATCCGGAAAATAAGAGGAATACTGAAATGATACGACGTCGTCTTTTACATAAAAAAGACGTATGGGGAACTAATATTTTTTAAATTCATGACACACGGTGAATATATAAATATAGCAGGATTCAGCGAAATAGAGAAAACTATTTATTTTAGTTTCATAACTTAACTATTAATCTCTTGCATATAATTCCTTGTTTTTAGAAAGGTAATAAATCAATTATTTTTAAGTTTGATCCAACATTCTAAATAATTTTATTAATTATATGTAAATTCTACATACAGGCAGAGAAGATTTTGTTAAAATTCGCTTTTGTGTCATGAAATGATACAATTTCATAAGAAACTCTGGGAGTTTGAATCTTAGACGTATATAAATATGGCAAATTGTAAATATTAAGTATTCATAAGAGAATACGTGCATGTCGAATGCGCACATCTTTTCCCAATTTTATATTTTTACTATCCGTTTTTATTGTTATTCTTTTATAAAAATATCATTATCAGTAACTTTTTAATATTTGGGAAAGAGTGTACGCTACACTATTTTAAATAATTGTAAAAACATACCATTAAAATGCGTATTGTTATATACGTTAATATGTAAATTATGATGAAATATAGCCTCAAATGCGAAACTAAGAAAAAAAATTTAAAAAGATAAGGTGGAAACATTGTTCCTTTCCTCTCTTTAATTCCCTTATAAGCTTTTATTCTATTTTTGATGTATTCAGTTTGATTGGATATTTTTAAGAAACATTCTTCTCGAAGCAATCTCAAGATAATTTTCTCCTAAGAAGAAAGGAGAATAACCAATATATATAAAAAAAAGTAATGCATCTTAAACAAGCACAATGTTAAGTTTATTTTTTCTTGCAAAATCGATTCCTAGAATTATAAAATCTTAAGGCATACACACATATATGTATTATACATAAGTCATGTACATACTATAGAAATAGCCTTTTGTCTACTAAATATGTAAAATAATAAATAACAATCGGTACGCGCGTTTTTCACAAACAAGATGTGTGTGTGTGTGTGTGTGTGTGTGTGTGTGTGTGTGCTGTGTCTGTGTGCAGCAGTATCTTTCTTAAAAATAATTCATATATTTCATAGAGATTTGGCGTAAGAATGCCTGTGTTACAGTATTCGTGAGGTGATCATCACCTTGATATGATTAGTTGTATGCGCTTAACATCTGAACTAACTTTATCGCGTGTTCTGCGTTATATATAAATTTATTATATTCCACATATAGCCATATATAAGAAGCACCAGCATGCACATTTCATACGTTTAATCTGAATCGTCGAGATAATCATTACATACTTTTTTCTTGTACTCTATAAGAGGCATTTTTCTAAAAAAAAATCAAGTACCATTTGAATGAGATACGTGGAGTAGTAGGAATGCGATCGTATGCATCGGCGATCGTACAAAAAGCTTCACTTTCATAATATTATTAATTTTGTAGAAAAATTGTCACGACATCGAATGCGCAATGTTCCAAGAGCAGAAAAGCATATGCCGCATTTTGTACAAAAGTCAAATTCGCATATAAATACGCGTGTGACTCTACCTAAATAAAAGTTACGTTGCTTTGCTGCTCTCAGATGTACATACGTCGCGAGGATAAGGCAAATTTAGAATTACAAAGCTAAAGTTACAGATTACGCCTAACTCTTATGTAATAAAGCAATTGATAATTATCATTTATTCTTATTCTTATTATTATTATTATCATTATTATTTTATCACAAGCCAATGGTGTATGAAATACTTAAAATACTGTCAGTAGCTTAAAAGCTGCACAAAGCACTGATAGAATAAGGACGTTCAACTTGACCTTATGTCTTGTTGTTCTAGAAAGATCAATCACAATATATTATATATGTGTGTGTCTTATATACGATTTTTGTGACTCAAGTATTTCGTTGAGATTCATAAAAAAGAGAATATAAGCTAGCCAGTAAAGAATTCACTTGTTCATTGCCAATGGCATCCTATGCGGTCCATAGATTCTTTGGAACCTTAGCTGGATCTTAAGTAAAAACTTTGAAACAATATATTCCATTTACACACAACCGATGCAATTCCAATGTCAATAAAGAAAGTTCACCATATAACGAAGAAAGTATCGTAGACAGGCAAGAGATTCTCTTCAAATTACTTTGTTAGACCTAGAAACAAAGCATGCCAAGAATAAAAAAACCGATATCCTAAGTAAAATCGGTAAAAATATCTATCATTGAAACTGAAATCAAAGAAATATGTGAAAAAAATATTACGGTTAATCAAAAATTTTTTAGTTTAACAAACACACTCAATTTTTCTATGGGCTATAAACCTTTAAAAGAATTGTGCATTTTAATATAAATATGCGAAAAGAAATGAGATACGGGCCAAACAAACATAATCTCTTACAGTTATATTGTGTAATGTGTATCCTTATAGATCCTAAATAGAGTAAGCACCGTTTCTGTGAGTTCGATAGTGCGAGACGTTGCGTATTCCTTCCAAACATAAAGAAAACTTTAAATAATTGTTCCAGAAATGACAGTTTGCATCATGTAAAGACTGAATATTTCGTATCTATCTTCCTATCACTCGTTTCAATTAGCTGGTCACGAATGTAGATCTTGAGAAAAATTATATCATGCATTATTTCGTCAGGATTTAAAAGAAAAACTGTAAGAATCACAAGCTGTGACCTACTCGGCGCCGGACACAGGCATGCAGCAGCTCGTACGATGCTGGGACTGCTGTTTAGATAGATCGACGGTATCTTCCACTAAAGGTCGCTCTAATCTGGCTTCCAATCGCGCCCATGCGTCTACTGCTGCTCCAAAAGCTGCCTCAACATTAGTAGCATCTTTCGCCGATGTTTCAACCAGTGGTGGATTGCCATTTTCTAAACACCAAGCCTGAGCTTCTTCTGTGGAAACTTGTTTCTCGGATTCAGGAACATCCACCTGAAAGAAAGAAATGTGATATAAGATTAAATAAGATTGATAAAAAATGTTGCTCATCTTAATTTTGACAGTGTACCTTATTGCCAACAACAATAAATGGAAAGGTAGAACCCTCCTGAACATCCGCATACTTAAGAAATTCAGATCTCCATAGTGCCAGATTCCTAAAACTCATCCTATCGTCTACTGCATAAGTAAGCAGGCAAATATCTGAGCCTCTATAAAATGGTGTTCTGAGCGTCTTGAACCTCTCCTGTCCAGCTGTATCCCATATCTGCAGTGTGTATGCCTCGCTGTTGATCTCAATATCCTTGTTCAGGAACTCAACTCCGATGGTATGAAAACTGTGTTCGTCGAAATGATTCGACACGAATCTGTTCATAAGGCAGGACTTGCCGACACCGCCGTCCCCAAGGATCACCACCTTCAGGAGGGTGGACCTCTGCGAATTCCGATTTTGAAGACTATTACCACCTCTACCTGTATTCACCGACGTTGAATTGTTCGTCGACATTTTTTCACAATCTGGGACTTGTCTCGCCTGCGATATCTATAAGTTACACGTCACGTAAAATTAATGAACAAAGTTTCGTCCGGCAAGCCCCCTCAACGTGGGTACTCAACAAGCATTCATTCAAGCCTAGTCAAACCTCATAGCTTCTCCGATCAGCTGATTTGGAAACGGAGCTCTCGTATTTCAATTTCTCAGAGCTTGCCGAATCACATCACCGAAAAAAAAAAAAAAAAACAATGCTTTCTCGTTCATTATCTACAAGATTTCTTCCTCTTTTTCTCCCTCGTTCTCACTCTATCTCTCTTTCTTGCGTGAAGTAACTAGCGTATAAAAGGCCTCGGTGTCTTTATCCTCTCTCGATTCCGCAGCATAACCTTACGACTGTACGATTCAATCGGCGAGATTCCCTCATCGATCTCTTAAATTTTGGAGCATCGACGAAGGATGGACCGTCCGGTGGGATGAGTTTTTCGCGTCACCACCCCTCCTCTTCGCGATTTTAATTCAATCGTCGCGCTCGGGGCACAATGAACGGGCCGCGAGAAATCTCCTTTGTTGTCACGACACTCTCACGGGGCAGCGGACGGTACCGAGTGCAATTGTCAACATAGACAACGCGTTCCTGACTCTCCAACGACGGCCTCGATCGCGTACATTGGATTTCCGGTGTTTCTAATAGCACCCGATCGATGAACACTCACGACACTCGATCATTTTTGGCCGGGCGCTCGTCTCAGCTCGTCTCAATACATTGCAGACGACAAATGACAAGAAGGAACGCCCGTCTCGAGGGGCGAGGAGGAAGAGAGGTTGTCAGGTGAGAGCCAGTGATGCCAGTCGTCAGTGTTGCCAAAGGCTTGGACGCGGGGCTCCCCACCATCTCGGCACGAAATCTCATCACCCACGTGCAACACATACTGGCTGGTTAGTAAATTCACTGAAAATATATAGTCTACGTTACGTATTCTATAGATTTTCAATACTGGCAGTGAATTTACGAATACAGCCACTAACCTAAACGCTAAAAATTGCGTCATACACACTAAAGCACGAGCTCATATTTGTGTACGCTCCAACCTGCTTCGACCAATTTCGAGCGATAAAAAAAGACACAAGGTTATCTGACATCTTGCTTTCTCTCGAGCTACGCGCATGCGCCGTGCCATCCCCCTCTCTCGTCAGCTGATTATAATTATGTGAACCAAAGACAGTCGAAGATATAAAATCTGGAATGGCGCGCTAGTGGCACGGCATTTGAATTCGAATTAGGCAACGACGATTAGCTGTAACAGCGAGAAGATCGATGGACAATTCCATTTTTATTTCACAGCATCTTGAGATCTTCTATCAAGAACTCCTTTTTCATGAGATGCAACAGCAAATACAGCGTGTTCGACGGGGTTCCGAGGACGGTCCTGAGTCAACTGCCAAAGACGTGAATCTCGCAAATGTTATTTATTTAAATGAGATAGTAAATGGGATAGTAATGGGATAGTAAATGGTATTGCTTGACAAAATCTTAGATATTTTGTAATTTTTTTATTTTTCTTAATTGAATTAATATTTATAAATTCGGAAGAATTGCTTAATTTTGCGAACTGCCGTTAACAGATTTTTAACGTAGCAACTCAAAACCATATTCTTAGAGATAATCAGAAAGTGCTATTTACATTTTTTGGTATCATTCTGTAAACTCTGTTGAAACGCGACATGACATTCCTGAAATATCTATGACTTTGAAATGTTCGTTACTTCGCTCGTAAATACAACGAGAAAGGAATAGTCCTAATTCGTGACGATTGTAAAGAGCGATTATGTAAAAATGGATGGATGTGTTGCTTATTTTTGTAGCTTATTAATTTTTGTAGATTATTAATTATTTTAATAATACTATCTTTACAAGTGTGAGCAAACTGAAAATCTTCAAATCTTGTTAAAATAAGCCATAAATAGCCATAACTTTTTAAGCATTTTAGTAAAATACATTACGTCACATATATGTATATCTCTTCAGGTAATAAATTTGTTTTATAGTTTTTTCATTGCTACTAAAGTACCAATGTTTAAATATCAATGAATTGATTTGACATTATTGATGATGACGTTACATATTAGATATTTTGTATAATAATCAATTTGAATGGTTGTAGATGTACGATCAGATTTCCAAATACAATGATAAAACTGATGTTCAAGTTGCTTATCACGAGCACGGACAGACATTCGTTTGTCCCGATTGCCATCACCTTCTCTGCAAATAAATATACTATGAATGGATTATATAGTATATAGGATATAGGATATAGGATATAGTGATATAGGAAAAGGAGGTGAGTTCTCTTTTTCTTTCCATTTCTAGGATAAAGTAAGTCATGCGACAATAGATTGTATCATATAATATTTTGTCTTTTATTCTCTTTTATTCTCTTATGATATAGATAGTGCTTGATAATGTATGAATAAATGTCTGGAGATGAAATTCCATGTACTATTTTGTACCACGTGTATCGATCGATGAACTATTTAATATTGTCACATGTGATCAGCAGAAGTACTCCAGCTTCATCCACTTATGTTGGAATCAATGGATTAATGGCTTCAGAGAAGCTTCTCCGAATAATGTCCCAGACGATTTATAAAAGACATTTGATGCAAATAATAATAACGAATGTTGTCACTGATGATACAAGAACAGAAGGTGAGTTCTCTTTCTCTTTCCAACTAATTTTTTTCTGAGAAATATCTTATTTATTTTTGAAAACAGACACATATTTAATCTTGGGGAACGTTATAGAAGACCATTCTCTCCAGTTGAGCAACATAACAAATAAACAATACTCCGAATAAACATATCGGACATGAGTTATAGTAATAGTTCATCATCCATGGGAACAATAAGAGTCGCTAATTCTTGTCTGGCCAGTTCGTGCGTCAATTAAGATAAAAAAAATATTTTATTAAATCTAATCAAATGTCTCTTCTATTATGGCTGATGTGCGGATGCGCTAATCAGGGCAGAAAAAACTAGTTGCTCAATAGCTGCTTTGAACAGATACAACTTGAAAAGGCGGGCAAAGCTTCAGTAGGAAAGTCCGGAACCAGATGTCGATGCGTTAGTGGTAATGGTTCGGCACTGCATGATACAATCTGCCGCATAGTCAAAAAATGATATAACTAAAACTTTTACACGCAATTGTCCAGGCGATTGAGAAAATTTTGCGAGTATCAATGTAATACCTTTTTTTTTAGAAAAGATTATATATATATATATATATATATTCATTCACTTTGTGTAAAAATTATATATATATATTTTTTTTTATATAAATGTGAATGAGAATACAATTGACAAGTTAAAAAATATCATGTAAATGTAAAAAAATACATAAAATATCAATAGGAAATTGCGATGGTTGTATGTAGAATTCGCAATATTGATGGAATGTCGATCGCAATAAATTTTCAGCGATAGGCGAGATGAATATTCGAATAGATAATCCAGGTATTCTACTATCACGAACGAGAATCGTGTAAATAGTAATCCTAGCTATATATATTAATATATATATATATATATATATATATATATATGTGTGTGTGTGTGTGTGTGTGTGTGTGTGTGTGTGTGTGTGTGTGTGTGTGTGTGTGTGTGTGTGTGTGTGTGTGTGTGTGTGTGTGTGTGTGTGTGTGTGTGTGTGTGTGTGTGTGTGTGAGGGAATATATACGATGAAAAATCTCACCATCTGGGATAGACATAGTCGTTAAGTTTGTGTCGTTTAGCTAAGCTGGCAGGTAGTGGGGCGACTATGCTTGGCACTCTCGAAATGTCTAGCGAAAGGCGACGTAACGAGCCGGTTCTCGGAATTGTAAAAATCGCGGAAGTATCTCTGCGGGTAACGCTATTATAAAAGTCCTCTTCGCGCGACTGATTTTTGAATATTCTTTAGAGATCGGCATAGTTTCCGCGCGGACATTCTTTGAATTCGATGACGAAGTGCAGCCCGTACGTAGCTGTGTGTTAGGCGCATACTTGTACGCTTTTATGGGTGCTTTCCATTTAGTGACACACAAATCTATCTTGGCATTCAATGAGTAACAAGGATAAAACGATACTGTGTCGACTTGTGTCACTAAATGGAAAGCACCCTGTATCGAATGATCTGTTACAAAGTAATAAAAATGGAGAAAACGCCATTCATAATATTTTCTTCGACGTGACCTATCTGTAAAACAAATTACTGCAAAAATGTAACTTGTATTGCCTATTGATTTTTATAACGAATGAATGATTTATTAATAAGATATATAATTTATAGATTTAGATACTTAAGGACTAATATCTTATATCTATATTATGAATACGCAAATCTAAGTAATACTACTGGATCATTATTATTATCTATTGCGTGTCTTATTTCTCAATATATCATGAAATATTTACGAATTCGATGTATATTTCATCGAGATAAAAATTTCTTGTTTTTATACATTATTATTATATACTTTGCATTTCTAAATTTACGCATGCTATTCAGTTAAATATCGCAATAAAATATTTTCATTTATATTGTGATAGGAAGAAAGTGTAAATTATTTTTTATCTTTGTTTTGTATTTTAGATATATTCAATTGTGATATAAGTCTAGCAGTTCTCTGTTATGCTATGTTATATTATTTCCGATAAAATACGCATGAAATGCGACTGATCATAGATTCTCCCTGCGAAGATATGTGTAATCGACAGAATGTAAATTTTATTTGAAGTATGAAACAACAAAGAAACCGAATCTTATTTATTTTACCGTTGGATTCTGTTCTTGCGGACGCAATCAAAGGCCGTTATTGCGCATCGAACGTATTAACGCTGTGAATATCAAGAGAAATCGAGGGAGCAGCCACGACACGCAGTCACGCGTAGATTACACGTGATATCACGATCGATCGTGTTTAGAGAAACATGCTTTTATCGTTTGCACCGAGGTTCTCCCGTTTCGCGATTTTTCTCGCGTCTTTGAGGACGAGGACGTGATCTAGTTTTCTTTCCTCCGCTTGCAAAATCTAATTTGCAAAACAAGATGATTGTACGACCACGTTTTTCTTGCGTATCGCTGAAGAATTTATAAAACTTTTAAAAATATAAAATTATTTAACTTTAATTATATCAAATAAAATATAATTATCTTGAATTTTATCTCGAATTGGAACTTCTCCCAAAAAGATGTGAATGTTACAACATTGCTGGATTATTCTGTAATGTTTTTTGAATTTCTATATAATATATCATTTACTACAACAAAACTTAAAAATTATTACTTTTGAGTTATTTGCAAAAGAAAAATGTCTTTGAGTTCTTATTGCTAGATCTAAGCATAACAAGCATAATTGAACTTCTAAAATTCTTATTTGAAAAGAGAAGATAAAATATCATCAAGAGTTGTAAATAAAAAAGGGTTTTTTTAAGAATTTATTTTTATAATAAAAGTTTACACGCAATACGTTATACAGTTATGATAACAATTTTTTTATAATCAGTTATTATGAATCACATCACAAAAATAATATTATCGCACTTAAAAATAATATTACAAAATTTTGATTTAAAACGGTCAAAAATTTATTTTCTGAAAAATCTTGTTTTTCGTGTTACCTGTATATTGTATGATAATGAGCGATATATAATTTTTGAAACATTACAAATATTGTTGAAATATTCGACCAACCTTCAGATTACCGTGCCAAGGAATAATCTTCAATCTGAGTGCGACGATAAATAAAATGTTACAGATAATAATCCAGATAATAAAGCACGGTGACTCTGCGTTATACGTAACACTTGTCATTTGAATGTGAAAATTATAAAAATTATGAGATAAAAGACAACAACAATTTTTTACTCGAACGTTGCAATGGTCTGTAAAGTAAGACGCATACGATTGCAATAGTCTGATCCGATCTCTAAACGGCGAGATATGCGTCGCGTAATGATTTCTGTCCGTTTCCGAATAGCAATCACGAATTAGCCTAATGTCAGTCGTCTCGCCGTCGTTTCTCTGCTGTGAAGTCGTAACGACGTTACGCAAACTCACGCGCGACACCTTTCGGCAATCGCCGATCACGTGGACAGCCCGCGGAGCATAATGCATATTTAACGACTTTCGAAGGTGTCCTTTCACCAAATTCGTCCGCATCCGTTTCAGAGAACATGCGTTTTTCTCGCGTGAAAATACGCCGCCGCAGATTACCTCGTCGTCGTCGCGCGCGGCGAAAGGCCGCCCCGACCTTTCGTGCTCATCTTCGCGGTTTTCCGCGATTAAGCTATTATAGGGCATAATACGTCATAATGTATTTCCCAAGAGTCAGAATTCGCCAGAAATTCTCGAGAAAGAAAGAACGATGCAAATTCTTTATATTATTTTCGATATCTACTTATTTATCTTTTATGCAACTCTGATAAACGCTTGTTGAAAATGTTGACTTTTGCATATAGGATTGCCATATAAAAATTTTCAAAATTAGAGTTGACGAATCAAAAAGTTTCGGACATTTCGCTTGCAAATCCGGTGTACAAAAATTTTAATGACCTTTTTAAAATATTTAGAAGATTACCTGAAACTCCGGATGCTTAAAATTACGTTTGGACGTTTTTCGAAAAATTCCTTTCTATGAAAGTCCCCGGATGCTAAAGAAGAAGATAATATCCAAGAAAAAGAGGACAATCCTACCTATATACAATGGAAGAAACAGGAATAGAAACAGGAATAAATTTTGGATATAAAAATTAGGAATAAAGATTCTAAACACAATATAATAAGATACAAATATTTATTTTATTATTTTGTAAAATCTAAAAATTTTGTAGCAACACATCGATCCTTTCCTTAGAAAGATATGAGATACGTAATTTTCAATATTTTCACATTGCTGCACGAGACATGAAAATGTCAAGTTCCTTGGATCTTCGCCAACTTTACGTTGGAAAAGTTGATTTCTCACCTATGATTTCGTTTCAGATGTCCAGATTTTGTTCAAACTTTTCTCACATGTACTATTATGATATTTATTTTATTTGTATGTACAACTGTGAAATATTAAAATAAAACTTTCTCAGATTTCTATCCCATAGCGTTTGCGAAATAAAAGTCACAGGGTGAGACTCTTCCTGCGCTACCTGTCCGATTGAAGAATAAACAGGTGATTTAAAGTGGTCCTTCAAAGCGGATGCAGGAAGACCTTTCTAGGTATACGGGCATACAAGTTAAGGATGAGTTCTATCATATATGATGATTCACGAACGACGAGCAGTTTATGCGCTTACGTGTGCGCTTCTATAGAAATACCTGTGCTAATACGTCTCACCGAATTCCACCATTGCAATCGCCATTCTAATCAACGCTGCTCCGCGAGTTGGTCGCCAACCCGAGGTAACGTTAACGAACAGTTACGAATCTTCCGTTGTCGATAACGGTCGCCGGGAGAATCCTAATAGTGCAGATGATTGATGGTGCGAAATACCATTTGACGGGAGATGCGCAATGCCGCGTCTACGGTGAACTGCGAGAGCATCCGCGAAAACTGAAAGAGAATAACGGAGGAAAGAGGAATGGATAGGGATGAAAAACACGCTGCAGCAAACATCGTCAAAAAGAGATTTGTCGAGAACTATGGAGGAAACAATGGATGTCACTGGGAATTCTCTGAGGATGACGAAACTCCGATTGACTTAATCGACGATTAATTCTATCATTTTAAGCTCCTTTATCTTTCTTTCTAAATAAATAAAGATAGACACGTATTTAAGTCTCGCTTAAAGCTAAAATAACGTTGATGTAATCGGGCCTTAATTGCTCGAAAATAAACTTTGATTTTTTTAGACTCAGATATAAAATTTAAATATATTGTCCGTTTAATCTATTCGACTAATTTGAAGCCAAAAAATCAAATTCAAGTTGGAATAAAATTTAAATGTGAAATTTAAGTAGTGATAAGTTTATAATATTAATTTATGTTTTAAAGTTCGGCCAATAAAAAAATTGAAAATATATATTGGAAAATATAAATTGGAATATATATTGGAATTGAGGGATTTTCCACTTTCTTTTCGGACTTTCTTTTATTTAACTTTATGTATATATCATACTTGTTTGCAATTATACAAATTAAATAAAAAAAGAAAAATTAGATATAAATTGCGTTAAATAAATCCTATAACAACAAAACATATAATGATATATGATATGTAAAGAAATATTAAAAATTCATCAATATATTTCTTTAAAAATATATGCTTTTATAAAAAAAATATTATTTATTTTTATATCATATATTTTATTTATAAATTATTTTTATTCTGATAGCATGTAAATCCTACATTCTCCAAACAACTTAAATTTGTATTGGAATCCTCACATTAAAAGTTGATATCTCCTACCAACTTCCCCAATTTTTTTTCCATATGTTTCATAACAAAATACTAATAATTCTATCTTCGTTAACAAAACAGTAGGAATAGCTAAACGAAGCTTAATCATCGATTAAATTAACCAGAGTTTGGGAAAATAATCGGAAGATTTAAATATTCGGTACCCCAACCATAGCCGATCCCCCATCAAAGTTACCAAGGTGTACTGTGCCTAGGGAGCTGCAACGGGCTCCTCGTGATCACGTGTACATGTATACATCACACATTTATGCGCATGACGCGCGCGCGCGTGTGTGTGTGTGTGTGTGTGTGTGGTGTGTACCTTCGCGCGCGCTGCAACGTCGAAGCGCGCGTGCGACAGTCCAACACGAGCGTTCGTGTGGTGTGCGCGGTCGTCACGTTTACTCTCGGCGCGTTCTGTACGCGATCCGTTCGGAGTGATCGGCACGGGGCGATCGATCGATCGTCGTCCGTTCACCGTGTCCCGCGAGTCCCCCGAAACGGGACTCGGTGCGGTGCGGTGCGGATCAGTGCGCCGCCGTACGCCGCCCGTGATACGCGAACGAGCCGTTCGATCTCTCCGCGTTCTTCCGTTCCGTCCCGATCGTTCGCCGGGACGATCTCTCCGCGAATCGGAGCCGAGCGACGAAATCGAGAGTCGCGCGCGGCGCCTCCCGGAGCAACGCTCGGCCAGGCGTGCGGAGTGTGTGTCGCGTTGCCGCGCCGTTGCGTCGCGCCCCAACGACGCAACGACGGTTACGGTTTGCGCCGTCGATTTAAATATACGTCGCGGCCCGAGGTACTCTCGATCGGGAGATCGCCGCAGGTCGTCGTACGCGCGCGATCAAGTATTCTTGTGTGCGATGCTTGGGATCCGTAACGAATGCGGTGCTCTCGCGGTTACGACGGTGGTCGGCCTCTGATCGGCGCTTGAACGGCGTGATGCGACGACGGCTACAATGAATGTTCCGATCGTGGCAGGGGACATCGTCGACGATGGCGGCTTCGATCGGCCGCGATTCATCCGGGTAAGTTGAAATGTATATATATATATATATATATATATATATATATATATATATATATGTATATATATACATATATTCTGCTATTGAATTTCACGCTCCTGCGATTTTTCGAATTGGCGAGTTTATCGCGCGCGAGCGCACACGAAGAACGTTGAGGATGACCATTGAGTTTCGTGTTTTACGGCGCGAGACGCGACTCGAGTTCCTCGTGGGAATTTCACGATGATTTTTCGAGGGACGATTGTGTCGCCGATCTCGATACGTTTCCACCGATCCGCCGGACGATCGCTGTCAAAGGCTCGCGATACTTTCACTTTCTATCTAGCTTCTATCTAGCGATGCATTCAGGGTCGCTTTACCGCTAAAATACTGCCGACTGTTATCGACCCGAGTTTTACTTGCGTTGCACTCCTGCGTGTCATATTTAACGGCGTAAATTCAATCTCTTGATGAAAGGGAACACGATTCGCGCACGAAACGAAAAGGAGAAAAGAGTTTGAGCGAACATTAGGACTGCTGTCCATTTTTACCAATGTAAATTAACTTTAATCTCAATTTAACTTATTTTTTATCTCCTTTTAATCCCAAGAATTACAAAAAAAATAAAAAATAAATTAAATGGAGATTAAAATTAAGAGATTAAATTACATTAAGAAAAATGGACATGAAAGATGTTTTAACGACGTTTTAACGACAGTTTCAAGACGATATCTTGAAGACGTTTTTAAACAAACGTGTTGTTCGCAGAGCTTAATTATAGTTCCGTATCTATGTAAAGTAACTTTACATTAGGCAGTCATAAAAATTGGGAAATTAAGAATGTAAGCTTAAAGAGTCAAAAATTGATTCGTAACGCTACGCTCATACATAATGAGTATCCTTCAGACACAGGTGTGATATCAAGGAAACGTGTGACATTAAGCACATCCGTATGCGCATATTAAAGCTTCGCGACGAACAATCGAGTCGAAATTGTGCGTAGAACCAGCGACAGCAAAACGTTCCAAAGCATGTGGAGCAAACTTGGGAGAAACCGGCTGGCAATAAAGAAAGTCGCTCTATCTTTTATCGGGAATTACATATGCCAGAGCATATCTCTTTTCAGGAAAGAATTTATTATTTCCTCATTGCTTAATCAACTTATTATTTCAACATTATACATATTCTAAATTAGATATAGAGCGAATTTCATAAAGACAGACTGGCAATAAAGGAAATCAAATTTTTTTAATCAAGGATTATGTATTCTAGAATTAATTTTTTTTTTTCCAGAAAAGAATTTATTTTAGCATCTTTTGATTGTCTCGATTTTTTATTTCGATTAATAAATCACGTGGAGTAAATTTGAAAGAGACATGCTGGTGACAAGTGAAATCACAATGCTTCTTACTGAAAATTATATTGTTCCCGGAAAAAAAGATATTTTAGACCTTTTTCTAAATTTTTTTATTTTAATAAAATTTCATTAAAATGAAAATTTTTAATAAAACGTGCGCGTATAATTTCACCCAAGTTTATCCTTAAAAAAAACGTCGCGGTTGCATCGAGCAGTTTGATGATTCATTATCTCTCAGCCGCGAGATATTCGCGCATTGAGAAATATTTTTTATTTGCCTGTCCGTAAGTGCGCGAGGGATTGAACGATACTCAGCTCTTTTTATTATAACTCGCCCGGGTATTATGTATACTTTATACACGCGAAGCACCTGAGCCATATGCGAGATATCGAGTGCGGCCGGGCGTTGAATCCCCACGGCGTTTTCTAGGAAGGTTCCACAAAGGTATACGACGCGCTCTATAGCCATTATCATCGTGGAAATAAAAGATAACGACACCTGCCACACATTCAAAATAGCTGCAACGCCCGGAGCCGCAGACACCAACGTTACATTACTCATATGTGCCCATTAACATCGCATTTCGTCGGATTATTTCGTGCCGGAAAATTACAGTCCTTGCGGTCACATTTGCATTCGAATTCAGAGATATTTTCAATCTTCACCTTTTGTAGATTTTTTTTTCCGTATATGCGAATATATATCTTTAATCAATATAGGCGTGATTAATGCATTTTAATTTACATTTTTACTGCGCGTTATTTGATTATTTAAATTTTTATGCGTGTCGCGTACCTCAGAAAATATGTAGTGTTTGTTGGATTTTTAAATCGATAAACGAACGATTTTGATGAAATTTTTATATCTTGATAACGACAGTAGAATTAATCAGCGACGAGTGCGATGCGGCTCTTCCATCCTTTGGCTTCGTAAAATTGGCATAATTGCTTTAACGAGATACATCGTAAAGCAGCACGTGCCTATTGTTACCCTACGTTCTTAAGAATGCTCATCTTCCCACTCGGCTTCTGAATGTATAAACGATAAAACTACATTACTCGCGTGATGATTACTTTTCGGTTAGGCGCCAATTACTAGCAATATAAAATCTCGTCTAGTTTGAACGTTTTAAACTTGCTCGGCGTAATTTAAATCATCGTTTCAGGAATCATTATCTTTCGTTATCTAAAATTACAGATTTTGTATTTTTACATGATTATTGTAAAATTCATATTTGTTTTGTATTAAGATAAATGCAATATGATAGTGCTCAAAATAAAATACCGAGCATTCATTTAGAAGTCGCTAATGACTTTACAACGCACGTAGGATATAGTATGAATTTTATCGTCTTATTGAAATTCTAATTAGGCAAGAAATTATGAATGTTTAAACTGCGGAACACAAATAGTAGAGTAAGTTATTTTTACCTAGGCAAATTGGAAATAATTTTGCAATCAGACGCATTTGTCATCAATGCACGCGATTACCCGAATCATTATAAATTCTGATTCTTTTTTTACAGAATGTCAACTTACGTCATACTTCATGTCGTAAAGAATAAATTGTGAAACTCCGCGGTGAGGAAAACGGTTGTATACACGATGTCCGTGACAAATACGGATACGTCACCTATGCATTTATCGAGCAGCTTGTTTTATCAATACTTTTAACGAGTGTTTACTTTTATCAAGATCAGTAAATGTGATCGCGCATCCATGCGATGCTATCTATATCGCATACAAGAGATCATACATTTTTGTCTGAGAATAATCATTCGCAGAATTTTAATTTTCACATATTCGATGATGTAACAAATAAATTTGTCATTAACTTCAATTCTTGAACAAAAACACCTAAAAATACTTTCATTAGTAACTTCACGTTCTAAATATATTTTAATCCACTAAACAAACAAGAAGCCCCTGTAAACGTAGCGAGCAGGTTTCACAAGTGAGGGAACTAAAGTCGCTCATCGTACAACGAAAAATTACCATCTTTTTTTTGAGAAAAATAATGCGTTAGCAACAACTTTATCTTTCTCAAAGGAGAATCTCTTTCCGAGGCAGAGCTCCTTCTCTCCGTAATAAACTCGTCTTGCGTAACAAAAGTCACGATGTGCCTGCATTCCAGTGTGAAAAACAGAAGTGCCTGCGGGCGCAGTTGTGTCACGCATGAGAGGGTTAAACGTGCCGCTTCGCGCCCGTACATATTGCTAAACGCGCGCAAAGGCCGCGCCACGCCGCGCCACGCCGCGCCACGCCGCGTCATGCCGTCGTCGTGCCGCGTCGCGGTGCAACGCTCGCCTTCGCGGTTAGCCTCCTTCGAAAGTGGAGTAACGCGCGCAAGGTCGGCGGCCAGCCGGCCGCGTGTCTCGCCTTACGAGTCGCCTTACGAGTCGCGCGGGTCACGCGTTCCCGGGTCACGTTCTCGTACGCAACGGCAAGCGTGTCGTACATACATACATAGATACATGTCCTCGCGTTTGCGCTCACGTTCGCGCTCGCATTCGCGCCGCCGCTCGTCCGCGTCGAGAGAAAAAAACGGGAGTAAACTCGGGCAACGATCGCGCGGCCGCTCCGACCGCGACCGGAATACGCACGGATACGCGCGGATACGCGCCGTTCTCCGCCGCGCGTATCCACGCCGGCCGCACCTTCACCCGCCGTACCGGAAGTCGCGAGACGCGTAACGCGCATCTGTTCCTTCTCTCTCTCTCTCTCTCTCTCTCTCTCTCTCTCTCTCTCTTTCCTTCCTTTTTTTCAATCTCTTTCATCCCTTCCCTCTCTCCGCTCCTCCGCCGAGATCCGTTCCGCGTGGCGTGATCCTCGGATTTTTATTCGGTTCGCAGATTATTGTTTTCCTGTAAACTGCCGATGCATTTATGTGTCACGTAGAAAAGCACCACTTCCGTATACACAAAAGGTAACAATAATATAATAAAAGTGCAAGCAATTTAAAAAAACATACATAGATTTAATATTATTTATTTAATTACGTAATAAATATTTGATATTACGAGGTAAATATGATTTGAATAGATATTTATATAAGAATTGTCGTTTTTGATTTTACAAGTGAACCGTAACTTTTATCATCGACTTTTTAATTTATTATGCAACGCTATTCGTTTATTACAATCGTAGCAGATAGATATGTTAATTACTACCGCTGCTGCTCTTATCTTTTCTGTCTATTACGCTTTAATTGCACGAGTATGTTAATCGGTATTAAGCATCCGTTATTGCATTCCGCTGAACTCTCCGTAAGTAAAAATTTTATCATATCATTTCTTCGCTGGATTATCTTTAACATTTTTTTCCAAGAGACCATTCGTTATTCACAAATTTTATCGTTTATTTATATCGCAGACGGTAATAGAAACGTTTATTAAGCATATCGGCTTTAACATACCGGTCTTTCCATATCGAAGGAACATAAACGAAAGGAACATCCTGGAATTGCATTGCGAATAAATTCTATGTATTCGTGAGGTCATTCGCGATCTATGGAACTCGCGAAATGCCGTTTACGTGGTTGCCTCGTCATGCTACGAATATAGAAACAAACGTAAGAAAACAACCCTCCTTCTTATCGGAAAAGTTGTGTAACTGGAATTTTATAACCCAGTGTTCATCCGCCATCTATTTTCCAGATCTTATCTCTTTAGAAAGATAATAATCCAATCAATATATCGCTTGAAATGTATAGCGCAGAGAGATTAAAATAAAAAAATCTCGATCTTTCCTTGTACGTAGGAAAAGAATCTCATCTTTTTTTCATTTTCTATGCCGTTTCACGACTGTTCATCAATCATCTTTTTTTTACTTAATAATAACTTTATCGCGCAACTATCAGTTTCAAATGTGTGCGTTAAAAGAAGTATAGTATTCTCGTAATTGGAGAGAAAAGAAGGAGAGAGGAGATAAAATGTGTTATTAAAGCAAGCACCCTCGGAACAAGATCAAATGGAAAAGATTGGAAGATTGGGAGAATTATTTAACTTCGTATCACATAGAGAGAGAAACACTGGCTAGGGCACGTTCTTTGTTATCTGGCGCTTGCCGTCTGTCGTCTGGTATCGAGTCATGAAGGGGCACGTTGCGATGGCAATTACTAACCGATAAGCTGGCACGTGCTTCCCCTGAACAAGCGACTGACTCTTTTCCCGAGGGTGAGATGGCTAATCTAAGTCTGTCGTCTTCGACCGCACTTCCTTTCGTGAAATTTTATTCTTTCCGTTTCTTTCTTCGCAGGAAAATGGAATCGGTAATATGGTAGTCGAGGCACGCACTTGAATCATTTCTTCACGCTGGTAATCCCCTACATTCTACATCTTTCCCTATTTATTTTAAAAATATATTTCGTTAAATGCATTTAAAAACTAACAAAAAAGAGAGTTTTATAAAATTGAAATTCAAATCACGATATGAAATTCGTGCATTGCGTTGCATATTTTTTAACATTTCTTTGCTTCTCAGAACGTGTCAGTATATGTATAAAAACAATAAAATTTAGATTATTATTAATTAATTTACGTTTACAGAATTAATAAATAGCATATAATAATTAACTTCCAATATATTGCTATGTTTAAAAAAAAATCTCGATTCTGGATTTTGCGTGTCGGTGCGCGCGAGGTGTTGAACAATTCGCGCATATGCATATATAATAAATACTCCTCGACTAACTTTCGAACCCATCATCATCGGTGCCGCATTGTCGATTTCGTCCACTTCGAGGCAGTGCGAATACGATAGAGAACGAGACGGCGGTCGAGCCTTAAGTGCCTTAATAACGTATGCCGGCGGTGCGCTCGCGTGAGTCACGCCGGCGCAGCTGTTCGGTTCTTCCGGTGCTTCCGAATGACAGAGACGTTGCTTCCTTGCGCTTTCCTCTTCCTCGACGGGCGCCGTGGTACGAATGGATGGGTCCCGCGTGAGTCATCTCGCACCGTGCGTAATCGCACGCGCCGGCGACACGCGGCGTGCCTTCGAGCCTCTAAGCGCGAAGCGCAATTCGCGCCGCGGCCGCTCGTTAACCTTGCCACGGTCCTCGATTTTATTGCACACTTAAGGGTCCTCGAAAGACACGGTCGTCTCTCTTGTCGACAAAAAGCAGTCTCCATCCGCCGTGTTAGAACTGACAATGAGAAATCGTCGTTCACGTCGTTTTTGAAATTAACGTTTTACGTAGAAGAAGAAGAATTAGTCTTAAATCAAGACGGATAATATTCTCACGTCGAGGAGAGAATATTAGAATTTTCCTAAAAATTGTCGTCTCGATTTGATTGAATTTGTATTGCAAGAATTTTTACTCAATTCAAAATTAAAAATCTCCTGTATGAAGATTGTTAATATTCTTGCTTATACATGAAAATATCTTATACTTTCATCAATACAAATTAAATAGGGAGTAAAATTTTTCTAAGATTATAATATTCTTGCTTATATATGAGAATGTACAGTTTTGCTTTAAAACTAATTTTTTTTCTGTATATGATTATAGTTTGATGAAAATGGCATTTTTATGAGATATGAAATATTTGATTCTGCTGAATATCTCCGAATGAATTTCGTTCGCATCTCTTCGGAGAAAGGCTCGCTTGCGTAACGTTAAATTGAGTAATAAAACGAGTATCGATATATCAATACATTACCAACTATTATACCAACTATTATAGGCAACGGTATTTATAGGAAAAAGAAAAAACATTGATGAAGTAAGATTAAATTAATATCTTGTGTTTTTCTTGCTGTTCTAGCGCTTCAGCAATTCCATCGAAAGGCATTTAAATTAACTTGAGGCTTTTCTATATGAAGGCATTTTCATTAGCAGTTAGGGAAAAGCATCGTGACCATTCGCAATAAATCAGCGCCTATAAATCAACGCCTCATGTAGAACGAAATCAAGTGGTCGCGCTCGTTTGCATGTATCGCTCTAAACTGCCGTAAGACGAGAGGCTACTGAAAAAGTAATCACGCAACGCGCCGTAAATTCGCAATTCGATCTCGATGCCGGCCGCGGAGATTTTCGCGTCGCGCGACTCGCTTAGGGCGACGCCTCCGTTTTTTACGCGTAAATACGCGTTTTACGTGTTTTACCAGATACGACGAGGTGAAAAAACGATCGATTCTTTCGCAATCGATTACGTAAGTATCGCTCAACCGCGCACGTGTTCTCTCGAGCGGCACGCACCTTTTTTCTTTCCGCGAAAATTTTTCCAGTCTGATCCGGAATATGCGAAATGACCGCGTTCCACCGCCATTAACAGGTGTCAGAAAAATCCCCGTTGTTTTTCCGCACGCATCGCCGTCTATCCGGATGAACTAATCATCACGGGCGCCTTTCTCTCAGCACCGTTCTCTTGGCGGCGACGTCGGCTTTCCATCTCGCGACTTTCGATTTGCAATATGGAGATTCCGCATTCTTCTACGCTTGTTTTGTCTCGACACATTTAAGCGAAATCTCGCAAACAATTTTCATGTGAATCGCGAAGGTGCGTTGTCGTCGGAAACCCAACCCCGGAAAGGGAATGAGAGTTCGATTACCGACACTGTTGTCCGCCAACATAATGATTACGTGCATACAAAGAATGACCTAATTGGTATTTTCCTCAAAATGAGAAAACTTTGAAAGTGGATTTACGATTTCATCGATAATGAGAAATTGAAATGCAAAAGAGAAGGAGAAAAGATGTTATACGGAAATTATATAGTGAGACAGCAATATATCAATTAAAATTATATACGTATTAATTTGTCACGTAGCAATTTGTTTACTTTAGCAAATCGGTTTTTGCTGGTTTTCCAAGTTATTTCAAAGTGTATAAAAAAAAAAAAAAAAAAAAAAAAAAACAGTAACAATCTCGTCTAGTCAGCTTGGAATGTCGAAGTGCAAATATTTCTGAGAGACTACCACAGAGAAGAAAAGGTCTTGCAACCATCTGTCGCATTCAACTCAATCATCGCAGCGGTCGAACGAGTCGCACAAGATCGCGATCGCAAATATATTTTCCTAAAAATAAGAATAGCTTCGAAGTATTCTGGATGTTATTTGAATAAAAAGAAAGAGAGGGAAAAAACAAAGATAATGCGCGAATAATAAATCATAAAAACGATTATCGTGATATATACATGGGAAACAAATATTACGAATAGGAAATATTTGTTATCTGTTCCTATAACGAGAGAAGAAAGAAGGCCTATTTAATTTTATCTCTAAATACTTTTGAATACGATTATACCAGGCTTGAAGACCTCGTTGCAATTTCAGGGATAGTTCACGTTCGCATGACATTTGCAATCACGACAACTATACTTAATACTACAAGTAACTGTGTCTTATATTATTCTCTGATTAGCGACGCGATAGATTGACAGCAATAAAGAGATCGCATTTTCCTATCAAATTTTCTCACGAAAAATAAATTATCGCATCGTATTGTTTTCACGTCTATTTTCATGGGGAAAATCTAATCTTCCGAGAACACTCTCGATAAACTGAGCTCTATTATTATGCTGCAGCATCATCAAATTATTGTACGGTACGGTAGCAATTACCGGACTCAACTTCCTTCAAGGTTGTTGAAGGATGTTTGAGATTTCCGTCGAGAAATTTGCCCATAGTCTCACGGAGAAACACGCGGTGTTTCCTCCTCCTACCCTCTCTCTTTTATTTCTTCTTTTACCGTGATAGGCCGCGTAGCAGACCCATCCTCACGAGCGGGCCCATCCCTACTCTTCTTTCTGCTCACCCTTTCTTTTTCCCTTTCGCCGAGCTACGCCGATCGCGGCCGATTCTAGCCGAGCTCTAGGCTTGCTGTTGATGGATCGTCGTCTACACCGATCGGGAAGTCGCGTACGCCATCGCGTCAATCGTGTCGTCGGGTCCCAGCTTCGTGCCTCGAAACTCACCTGCTGATCGAACGTGCACCTGTTCGACAGCCTCGAGACCTTCCCTGACCTCGTCCTTCCGGTTGCCAAGGCGTTTCTCGTGCTCCGACACGCGTTCTCCAACGAATCTCCGGATGCGGTGAGGAAACATCGTCCGCTTTCCTCCGCTTTCCTAACTCCCGCACTCCTTCCATCGCGTAGACAGTGCGCGATTTTCGTTTCTCGCGATTTCGCGAGAAACGATCGCTCGCCGAATCGTCGGGAAAACGTCCCGCGAAGACGAGGTGCTCACCGAATATCGGTACTCGCCGAGAGGAGCCGCCGCGCACTTCCGGCCGACCGTGCGAACGACGCGACCGCGAGCACTCCACGGAAACCCCGCGGCGGCGGTTCCAGAGCATTCCGACGAGGACGACGAGGACGACGATCGCGTGTCGCTCCTAGCCCTAGGGAGGACACGCGCGAATACGCGAGGATCACGTGAAGGCGAGGACACGGATCGAAAAGTGAGTTCGGATACTCGCGGTTCGCCCTGGCGAACGGAGGCGCGAACCATGCTGATACTTCCGGACATAAAACTTCAGGTAAATCGCCGCTCTTTGAAATTACTGGAGTACATCAAGATTCGCGACTGTTCACCGTTTAACGAAGTCTGAAACATTCGCCAAGTTTGGAAATCTATCGAGGAGATCGAATGTTTTTCGTACAACATGAAAGCAGAAGACATTCAAAAAATGAGTTAACGAGTTTATATTTTTTAAATGACTCTTTATACGACGACGATCTTTAGATCTTTGTATCCTTTTTTAATGAAAGATATATAAATTAAAATTTTGAAAGAAATTAATTTGCGAAACGGAACGCGCGCGGTTCAATTGTCAAAAATCAAAAGTTTTAGCGAAAAATTTAGTTTTCTTTTATTTTTACAAAACATCCTCGAGCCTCGAGTAAAGATGATAAAAATAAAATTATGTGAAAAAAGTAATATAAACTTCTGAGAGTTTCATGTTTCTAAAATTTCAATTATTCTTCACGATGCGGCACTCTTCTTCACGGCTAAATCACGGCTTCAAAAACAGTATGTTGGAAACAAATTACTTTTTTCTTTTCAATCTGATTTAAACTGTTACGATTAACCGACTCGAGTCTCTACGCTGAACGTGTGTACGTTAAATTATGCGAATAACAATGGTTCGAATTAGGACGAGTTGCGGAACAAGCTGGATCTGGTATATCCAACCTTTTCCACTGACGGGTTAAATGTGCACTCGGTGCATCCTCAGTACAATTCCCCGGACGTGTCGTATAATATACACGCATACGTACACGCGTATGCACACATACACACACACACACACACGCGCGCGCGCGCGCGCGCGCGCGCGCACTCTTTCGCCATATACCGCCTTTCTCCCTTGGCCGAGCGTGAGGCTTCTTCTCATGTGGTAATATGTCGAGCGTGCAATGATCGCGAAGGACACGACAGCCTTGAAGAAGCTTGAAACATGCCGTTTCTAATTAGACCGAGGTGTAAACCGGAACGATCATACCCTCTCTCTCCCTCCATGTCAAATCACACATCTTCGCCCTTACTATTTCTTCTTCATTTCTTCCGCGCGGCTGATGTTAGTCTTCGGACGATCTTGGGATCGATCGGGATCGATTCTCCTATACTTATTATCTCGCTATTTAAAGATACGATCAAAGCCGCTGATCGGTAGCGGCGGTTCGATCGAGTAGCGATAGAAGCCGTCACTCAACAACCCCTCGCCCTCGATTACAAAAGTCGTAGACTCTCAACAGATCTACAATTATTTGTCTCTCGATTATGAGTGCGCGCTTAAATAATTGTAAATAAGAAATAAATGAAGTCGTCGACGAGATTGCAATTTCGGACGGACCAATTTCGCTTTATTATGTTTTATATCGGACGCATCTTATATTCTCTCGAACGTGGTCTCGACACACACTCCTAGGCAACGGAGGAAAACCGCGCGCGTAATCAGCCGGGCGTTTCCAACTCCAGTACTACGTAATTTCAATTATGGCGTAGCCGGTGTTTAATACAACTTCGGAGTCATCGACCGACTAAAAATGCGCGTGAAACGCCTCGACGCGGCGCTCGTTGGACGTACTTGGTTGCGTTTCCTGCTGCGTGCTGCCCGGTATCGGCTTCTGTTACGCCACGTAAGACGAGACGCTCGAAGGGCGACGCCCTTGCACGCGGATTAGCGAACCGAACGAGCGGGCATCTCCGTACCGGCACCGTAGATCGGATGATTTCCCGACGACGATAACTCGATCGTGTGCTCGTCTGCCTGCCCGCGAAGGAAATTGCATCTCCGCGATCTTTAAGACGAGAGGGCGAAACTAGAAATTTAAAATTTTGTCGCGAAAAAGATCTTACGTGGTGTTGCTTGTTAAGTAATAACATTAACGTTATCTCTGAGTATCTGAAATTTTAATACGACGTTAAGTAGAGGAAAATAGTCACGAGTGTGACTATTTTAATCGTGTGCTGTGTATGCAAAACTGGAACTCGCGGCGGCATCCGGCGGGGGACGGGGGACATCAGAGGTACTCGAGGAAAGATGGCATGTCCTCGGAAATCAGGACGTCTAGTCACCAGAAATAACGAAGAAGAAACGCTGACAGCCCGCTAATCGCCAGATGCCAGGAGTTTTATTGCCCACCGAACCGTAGTTCAGGATCTTGAATTTATAAGTTTATTTTCGAATAAAAACACCGCGAACGGAATCTAGGAATTTATTACATTAAGGAATTTTATTAGGCGATTTCGTGATAGCGAGGCGGATATTAATTTAAGAAACTTAGTAGCGCGGTGTTAGCGCGTAGCACAATTTTTCCGTAAAAAAAAAAATCGCGTGCCCTTGTTACCGGAAGAGGAAAGTGGGTCTCAATCAGAAACGCGTGCACAATTAGACATTCCTACCGTATATGTGGTAAAAGTAGTTATACGTTCAGCAGCACGCAGACGAGGGAAAACTATACCACTGCGGAATCTGGTTCGGCTTGTAATGTTATGCCCAGTCGTGGCTTCACGGGAAAATCCGGGGTTTTGTAGTTGCACGTCATGTCCCCGATCGCCTTCGACTTTTCCCCATACTGATGATATATTAAAACTCGCAACCCGATTTTTTCGCGACGTCTCGGGAAAAGACGAGCGTGTCGAACTTACTCGGCGGCAAAAAATTAATTTTCATTCCGTTTTAGCGGTTTCACATAAATATTGCATTTATCATATCATATTGCATTATTAGCATAGCCTTTTGCCTCGTAGAATTTCCATTAGCAAATTAATGATTCTTTCATGATAATTTTATTATATCAACGTTAAATTAAATTCGTAGTCGTGTGACTGCGTGTCGGAGAAACGAGATGATCGAACAAAAACGACGAGATGAGATCGATAGACGTGTAAATATCAAAAATTATAATCGCTTGTCTCCCACTATGCGGTGTGCAACGTCGTCAGCGACAGGTGCGTGTTACGAGGGGCCGTGAAAAATGTGGACGTATCTTATTTCCCGTTCGTCTTCTTCTGCTTCTGGATCCGTTCGACGGTGTATGTCTACGGCATCCGAGAGAGGGTGGGGATCATTCGCGGCGGATACCGTTATCGAGCTCCTTCTTCACGGCCTTCCCAGCATCGGACGATATCTCCTTGCAGTACACCTCCGAGTACGTGGACCACAAGCGAAATCGCACTGTCGCGTCCGCCTTCTTCGGGATTTCTCTCGCTCGTTCGATAAGTCCGACATCGTGAATTTTTGTTTTAAAATCTTCCACCGTGAAAAAAATCACGAAGAAGATTGCTCGAAAATTTTAATAACTACAATATTCCTACGTACGATAACGAATATTACGTTATTATTGTTATCAATTGTTAATAATTATTAATGTTTAATTAAAATTTGCGCTTATTTGTTTATCAAATTTTTAACAAATTCCCATGCAATGAAATTGATTATTTTTTGATTTTGTTACTGTTAAACTCTATTTAAATGCTTGAGAATTTCCTATAAAAATTTGTATCTTGAAGATTTTATAACAAGTAATGTATTTGGTAAAACATCGCGTATATTATAAAATCAATATTTTATACTTCTTAAAAGATTATTTCTTCATATAAGTTTTATAAAGTTACGAAAATTTATTGAAATAGTGCGTAGAAGAATGTAGTACAAATTTTCATTATGTAAAAAGCAAAACAAAGTAGAACAATAAGAAAATTATGTATGTATCCACTTTCAAATTTTATTATATGTAATATGTTACATACAATCCATCTTTGTAAGTGTGACGTAAGTTCAATTTGCATGCTTGAAATCGTACATCGTTTTCTATATACGAGGAATTTTCACATCAATCAAGCCAAAAGAGAAAACAAGACGGTTTTAAAAATAAACTTCAAGTAGCATTAGCTAAGTAGGCTAAGATGAGAATGCGGGACATCGCCCACGTGGAAATCTCATGATCACGATTGATAGTACATTTTTTTTAATTCAAAGATGTAAATAAAAAATCAATTTTAATTTTCGCTATTTTGCACTATGTATATCAAACATATAGGTCTATCTTGTTTCTAATTAAGAAATATAAATAAAAAATAAGTTTTAATTTTCGCTATCCTGCACTATGTATATATATATATATATATATATATATATGTAGATCTTGTTTTTATCCTTATTACTTTTAATTTAGATTATATCTTCTCTCATTTTCTCTTAAATATTTATTTCTTTATCTCGCTCACCAAAATGCATGTTTAATAAGTATAAGTGTATAGTGAATATACGCGATGCATTGAGCTCAGTGGGTTTCGCTAAGCCTAAATAACTGTGTGGATCAGTCAATCCGACTGATGGGAGGAGGTTGCCGCATGCAACTTTCGAAGGAGAGCTTTCCTTGTCATCCATCGGCGTTTCGCGATGCCGCTTTTACGGGCGTGCGTTTTATCGGATTCGCGCGCACATGCACTACGGGCGCGTACGAGACGGAGAGGAAGAAAAAAAAAAAGCCATCGTTATCCATCCCCACTGTATTATTTACGGAGTTTCTCTCCTTTCACCGAGCGTCGGAGTGCGTCCATGGGACCCATATTCCGGCGACCTCACCTCTCGCGATTAGTCGCCGGGAAGATACGACAGTGGCCGGCCACGAGTCGATCGAGATCGTTGCGCCAGAAAGTCCAGAGGACAAATCGCCAAAATAACAAGTCACGAAGTTAAGTGAGAATATCGCGTTTCTGTGCTCGTGACGGTCGACGTGGGTATACATGTCTATGACGACAGTCATAGAGAATAATATATATACGTGTATATATATATATATATATATATATATATATATATATATATATACATATCGTCATTTCTCTAATTTTCGATTATATTTCCTCGATAGCACGATAGATGCGTTCGATAATTCCTGAAAACGCTATGTTAAATTCCTAGGCGGTTCCGTTAAAAATTACGGTGGTTTCCGCGTAAATATACCGTAGATGCCGTTTGAACGTGATCGACGTGGAAGATAATAAAGAAGAATGTAACGTAAAAAAACGCTCAGTTAAAATACGGCGTGCTCTGCGATAAATTCATTCGACCACGCTCGCCGGCGGTGTCGCATCGCGGGTCGTACGAATTTCCACGGGAAATTCATCGCCGCGATTGTAACGTGCTCACAGTTCGCGCACAGTGCCGTGGATAAAAATGATAAAATGTATTCGCGTGTAGAATAATGAATTTTTACGCACGCGCTTCTTTGTCTCGTGAATCGTCTGAGCAAGGTCGCCTGTGTGATCGAGGTCGCATAAATCAAATGCGAACGAATTAGGAGTATCAGGTGTCCTCGTGCGACCTACGTGTCGAACGTAGGCGATCGGTTATGTAATGACGTGTTAACCCACATTGTTTTAAGAGAATAGGCACGCGTTACAGTTTAGAAATATATATATATACATGGAAGTATCGCCAAGACATTATTTATCTTGTGCACAGAACAATAATTTGTATATATTATTTACAGCTGTTATCGCTGTACTTACACGCTCTATCTAAATTGTCTGTTTCTTTTTACAATCTGTGTATCACTATGGAGTAATATTGAATGAAAGAAACGGTTGGTAGCTGTCTTTGTATCGTCGTAACTATTGTGTCTCGATTCTGTATAAATTTACTATAATACACACATGCCAAGTGGATAAACCGTTTTTACGACGCTGTTTTTCTTACATATTTGTTTGTACTTTTTTTTCATGACCTACTCGCATGACCTATGACGCAAGTGTACTTATTCGTAAAACGGTGATTAAGTTATACAAAAAAGACGTATGGCAATTATAGCGACAATTTAGTTAAACGTTCCACGTGTGGATCTTGCACGCGAGGTTTTTCCAAATCGAATTGAATAAAATTCCGCATTCGGGATAAGCGCGGGATCTTCGACGATCGCCGCTACTCTTTACGCACGGATGCTCAATGTCGATTTAGTCCAGCGATACCGATTCTGATCGACCTCGTCTTTGATTCGTCTGAAACGGCAAACAGTTATGCGACCAGCCGACCGGTCGGCTACCGAGGCCGCGACGTTTAATAATGCGCGAATTACGGTAGATTTAGCGCGCGATAGCATCCGGCAAAGTCGTTAACGCATCTGCATCTCGCGTATTATATCTGACGTTCCAAAAATCGGCGGACCTCCTTTTACCCCGACCCCGGAATTCAGCAAAGCTACAATCCAAATCGACAATGAATTTGTTTGAATTTCACGAATTCGGATTTATGATTGACTTGCGATTCTTTCAATTAATTTTTTTTTTTAAATTAATGCAAAAGAAAAATAAAGTTTATAATTTTGTACAAAAAATTATTTCTTTGACCTAGTCCAGTTATTTGTTTACATTTGAACTCTGAAATATTAATCAATATCTAGAAAGTCTAATTTCATATCGAAAGATATATTTTGACTTAAGTAAAGTAAATAAGTTTAAGATTGTTTATTTATTTTGATCGTTTTATATGTCTAATCTTCTTTCATCGGCAATCATAAAAAATTAGAATTCTTGTAATTTATTAAATGTCAGATAAATATAATGTTAGGTAAGTGAGAGAAGCAGCGGTTATTATAATATAATAATATAATTATGTTATATTATTATATTATATATTATTATATTATATATTATATATTATATATTATATGTTATATATATTATTGTATTATATATTATATATTATATAATTATATTATATTATTATATAATTCTATAATTATAATTCTTTGAAAGTGCATTTCTCTACGGTGCATACATATTAACGATGGGCATGTATATTTCGCGAACCGCGCACTGATAAGCGAGCTACCGATATTTATGTCACGAGGAACGTTACAATTTCCTGTTGAACGAGAAACACCGATCGTAACTTCTGGTTGACCGAGTTAGCTCTTTGTATATTCTATTTACCTTATGAATACATTTTCTTACGAGGTGTTATGTCGTTACTCACACGCCTGAAATGAAACGCCGTGCCAGAATTATCAACGAACAGCCGAATCGGCTGAAATCTTTGTGCGTAAAAGAAAAGAAATTACCCTTTACAACAAACATAAAATATATATCCCTAAGCCATCCATTTAATCGTAATCGAAGAATTGGAAAAAAAAACCTATTACAGTCCGTCATGTTTTTGTGTAAGGTAAAAATGAAGATAATGAAGCATCTGGTTATGTATGTTTTTTTTTTTTGTAAACGATAGAAATGACGTTCTCGTAGCGTGAACACAATGAGAGCTCTGATATGTATTACGTAAGCAAAAATCCGCGTAACCGACGATTCTCGTTCATTCGGTGATGTTATAGCGACGTTACGATTCCGGCATTGCACAAAATTCATCGTAACAGGAAACGAGTAGCCAAGGCTAACGGAATGCGTAGGGGGACGCGCCTTTCGAATTTTACGTTGATCGATTTTGCTCGAACGACAGTTACGGATAACCCATCGTTATCTTCGAGTCGCGCTTATCGCATTAACGAGACGGCTTATTAAGTAGAGTGGAACGGAATTACGGTAACGCCTAGTTGGATCCAAGATAAAATCCTAACCACTTAAGCCCCATGGGGGCTACCTCTTTTTCTTCTTTTCCTCCTCTTTTCGTCTATTGTAATGCTTAATTATCAATATTCTTCGGAATAGCAAGCACGATTATTTCCATCCGATTAAAAACTTTCGTAATTGAGGATGCGACTGCGGAAAAAAGAGATCTATTTTTTCCTCCTCTTCGTAACCGATAATTATTTTGAAGTAAATCACTCGAATTAAATCATCAGGTTTCGTCGAAAATCGTATCCTCGATTAGCTTTCTTTTTCAGCGAATTGCTATTCGACGGAAAGCTTTTCTCTCGCGGAAAGTCAGTCGATGCATCGTACATTTCCTTGAAAGTCGGCTTTTGAGTAAGATGATAAGGCACGACTAGATTATTGAGTGCCATATTCGCTTGGTGATGCGAATCATTCACGCTTATTGAAATTTTCACGTCACGATAATATTTGAATATTAATCTAAGCATAACTGAAAAAATTTCGTTGTTACATCTCAAGATATTATTCCACGTGTATGTGCATATATGCATATTTATACATTTAGATAATTATTCTTATATAATTAGATAATTATTTCATATAATTATTAACTTGATTGACACTTGGCAGCTATTAAAATACATCTGACCTTTGCGTTCTCAGTGCGAAAGTAAAAGAACCAATCACAGTATCGCGGGAAGGAAGCTTCAATAGCAAACGGGTAACTTTTCTTAGGAGGATTCTTCATTTTTTTCGAGTAAAAATAAAAAAAAAAAAAGGAAAAGAAATAGAAAAAGGGAAAAAATGGTCGGCCACTAAGAAATCATATCCTTTCGAGAACAATCTTAATTTCGATGATACGATCGCGATCATGCTAAAGTGGGTGCATTACTGCCCGTTGCCGAGGGATCGCGCGATCGCTTCCTCGGAGGCGACGATGATCGTTCCAAGTGAGACAACGAGGGATGAGAAGGGCGAAAAAAAGACGATCGACAGAAGAATAGACGGCGTGGGCACGGTGCGAAGTGCGCGAAATGCGAAAACCGCCACGCCCGACGCGATCATGAGGAGATGCTTCCGGTTTGGGGTAAGGAACAAAGGAAGTCAAACTTGACAGTCGGCTGCACACGGCGATCTTAAAGTCCCGGCTTCTTCCGATTTGCGTGTGATTTGCGATTGCGTGATAACTGCGAAACCTGTTTGCTTCCTTTTTTTTTTTTTTTTTTCTTCGTACTTTGATACTTCTCAGCGTATAATTACACTTATCAACGTTTCTTCGAATTCACGGCTATTGTCTTCATTAGAACAAAGGAACTGTCGATCAATAATTCGTACATAGACAGTTTTGCATTTGTCTGAACGCATGAAACACGATAGCTTCTAGTAGTTCGATCATAGTTAATTTAATAGGAATCATAATATGTAATGATTTTGCTTAATTTTTATGATATATTTGCATTCCCTTTGCTTTGACTTTAATATCAAAGAATATCAAATAAATATCTTAATTATTATTATAGCGCTATATAGCCACAGATATAATTCAATAAATATAATAACTTAATAAATTATATCCGATAATATCGAATTTTTTCCAAGACATAAAAAATTAAGACATTATTAATTAAAATTAAAACTATTCAAGATAATAAAAACAAATTTTTGATAAGTATTAACGAAAAGAAAATTTCTCGAGGGGATCGGATGGAATTTGCATTGTATTTTGAAGCAATCGATATAAATAATAACAAAGAAAATCGTTTTATCATCTTGTCTTTCCATTCGTATTATATCAATGATCCGAAAAAGGGTAGATAATCGCCGACCAGAGTTGATCAACATGGTTAGCGGAACTGGTCTTTATCGTTGTGGCAATCCTTACGGATTATATGATTACGAGCCATACATGATGCATCGGAGGCATCGCTAACTATGCATTTCATGGTTCGCAGGGTTCGGATCCGAGGGTAGCGACCTGCAGAGGAAAGCTGCAGAACAAGCGAAGTAAGCTCAACCAAGAGATCAACAAGGAGCTGCGGCTACGAGCGGGCGCTGAAAATCTCTTTAAGTAAGCGTTCACACATCGCTAATTACTTTCATAAATCGTCAACAAATTTATATTGAAATTTTGCATTTCTGGTGCCATTGTTCTAACATTATCTGCCTAGAAACGTAATCTTAAATCCATTACTTTTATTTTGCAATTTGTATGACTTATTTACAAAAATCATTACTGTAAAAATTGAAACTCCTAAATCACGGCCGAGAATAAAAATGTAATATATAACAAAATCGTGTTATATAACTAAGAAAATATAATTTGTAAGAAATGCATTTGTGCATTTATGTTAATTTTTATTAATCATGTTACAGGGCGACAACCAACAGAAAATTGAAGGAGACCGTCGCCTTGGAGCTAAGTTTCGTCAACTCGAACTTGCAGCTATTGAAAGAACAACTCGCCGAGTTGAACAGTTCGGTGGAGCTGTATCAGAATGTCGACGGGTAAATTCGGCAGAAAAATTATGAGTTTTACTGATATATATGGTGAACACGTATTGTATTACATGTATGGTATTATATTACATGATTAAATGATATTTCTTTTCAGTGACGAGCCCGTTATGCCGATGATACCATTGGGACTCAAAGAGACCAAAGACATTGATTTTCGAGATCCGTTTAAGGTAAATTCCGAATTAACATAATTTGCGAAATTATCATTATATTTACAATCATAACAATCTTTTTATTCCTTGCTTTGTCCATTTATTCAAGAGGCGGTACATCCGGATTATCTTCAAAATTTTCCTTCTTTTCCTTCTGGATTTGTTTAGTGGCATTTTTAGTTATTTTCAAAAAATCGTAAATATCCGATGGTGGGCCAATCTCGAGAAAAGCTCGTCGAGAAGTAACCGGAGGCCGAATTGTAATCTTTGTTTTGTGTTCGACGGATTTCTTTTTTTTCGTTGATTCATCCTTCTTCACGATTGTTGTGCACGGAGTCAAGCGGGCCATAGTGACTACTAAACTTCCGGTAGTCGTATTCCGTTGAACGTTACTTCTCTCAATCGATACCTCACAAGGCAGAGTCAACTGCAGAATCTTCCCTTTTATGATGACTCGCACGTAAGTCGGGTTTACGTCGACGTCGATGTAAGAAGTGTCCAAATGTCTATGAATCGGAAAAAAAAAATAGTAAGATAAACGAATGTTTAATAAATTTTTAAAATTCAATCAAAAATGACTGACAAAAATTTCAATCGAAAATGATGCTGTTTGTTGAACAATGAATATGTAAGAAATCGATTATTTATTTTTAAAAAGCGTTGATGTTTTTCTAAAATAAGTTTTTGCAGTAAATATTTCTTCATTTATAATTATTTACTATTTTAATACGCCATGTAGCTTAATATGATTGTGTTAATTAATTATAAATTACCTATAAACGGCAACTTCGAGGACAACAAAATTGGGATCGTCTTCATCGTTTAATCTAAATGATACCTTTGCCTGATTTATATTATATGCTCTTCCGTCCGGAGCGAATAGCTTCAGCATACGTTTTGGATGATCGCTCTTATCTGAACTGCGATTTTTCTTTTCTTGCTTCTTTGCAAATCGCTCGGCAATAGCGATTCTATCTTCTGGCGTATGATAACTAGGCTGTTTCCAGAAACATTCGTCCTCTGACTCATCATCTTGCTCTGTGTTCACATTCTCGTTTCGTTTATTCTTTGTATTTTCGATCTGTTCCTCTGTCATATTCTGAAAGAAATATTACGCGTTTTTATTTGCGTTTTTCATGGATAAATGAATCTGCGACGAGACCTCTTACGTAGACGATTTGAAAAATGCAAATATACAAATGTAAATTTAATAACTAAAAGAAATATCTCAACCTTATTTGTACATTAAAATTTTTTTTCAATTTAAAATAAATGATTTCAAATGCTTTACATAAATTTACATTGATTCATGACTTTCAAAAAGTATTAGAAATATACTTAACAGTATTTAGATAAATTACTGACTTATTAAATAATCAATTTATCATGCTTTGCAAAATATTTGCGAACTCACAAATTATATCACCGATACAATATTACCATTCAGATTGCATTGTTAAAACTTCACCGTCTGATTTGTTGACCCTGAGGTTTTATGTGCGGCATTGCGACGTTGAGTTCTAGTCTTCTCGTAATGTTGATAGCTCTCGATAACATCATCTCGCGCTCGCGAGTAGATCTGCAACGCTTTGATACGCTCTGATCTTTCAATCGTTTGCATGTCGAGCTCTTGTAATTGAGGTAAAGTCGCCACGACGTATTGCCTATAGTACTCGTAATCCGTACATGGATTTCCCATTAGAATTAGCTGCTCTAGATGTTCGTTGCATCTATGCGGAACATGAAATGTGCAATTGAAAAAGATAATTCTATCATATTAATTCTATTAAATTGTAATTTTATTACAATTGAATTAAATATAATGGTATTTAATCATACTTGACTCAAAATTTGATTTTGATAGTCAATTCTTAATCAAATACAATAATTTTTTTATCGTCATTTTTAATATAATTGATTTAATCTTAAGCAAAGTAAAATAATAAAAATATATATGAGAATATATATATAATATATATATATATATATATATATATATATATAATTGTGCACATTTATGTAATATAATAATAATATAACTTAAGAAGAACGGTACCTGAGACTTTTTATACTTTGCAAATTTCCAATAAAATTGATGGTGAGGTCTAACTTCTTTAAGCTCTCTAAACCCTCCAGGTTCTCAATAACTTCGATGTTATTGAGAGCCAAGTTCAAGTATTCTAGCCTCTTCAGCATACTCAGGTTCTCTATCTTCGATATGAGGTTGTGCTGCAACAAGAGGATCTTGAGATTCCTGCAGTGTCTGTCTATCAGCTGGATTTTATCGATATTCTCCTGGTGCAGAGCTATCTCTTCCAACGTCGATATTTCGCCCTCGTTGTGTTCCGAGCGTTTCCGTATTAATTCGAGAGTGATTTTTACCATTTTCTTTTTTGCGTCAATTTATTATTAACTATAGCAAGAATCACGAAAGAAATTCGTAAATGTCGTAAAAAGGAACGCGCGAACATGCATTAACCAAGAAGCTCTCGTAGTTGCTATGAAGATATCGATTTAACATTCTCAGTCACGTTTTACGATTCCACGTGTTACGTGCACGTGTTATGAATTGTCAATGTCGGCCCGCATGAACGATCCTTTATTCTCTTGTAGGATTTCATTTTGGAACACTATAGCGAGGATGGCGAAAACTACGAAGAAGCTATAGCTGATTTGATGGAAACCAGACAAGTATGCAAATAATGTATAAAAATAAAATAACATGTTTTTTCTCATAATAATTTGCATCAAATATAGAAAAAAACTGTAGAAATACTTATTTCTCTTATTTATAATATACATATTCTTATACATATACATTCATATATATGTATACATATTTTTTTTGGAGAATAAATTGTCTGATTTATTTTTGGAATCTATATATTATAATGTTCCGATATTTATTTCAAAGCTTAAATAAAACTTAAATTAATGAATCTAAAAAAACATATTTTACATTATATATTTTATTATTTCAAATACGCAGGCGACGAGGACACCGACCAGAGATTCAGCGGGCATCGCGTTACTCTTGCGTTATTACAATCAGCTCTATTTCATAGAGAGGCGTTTCTTTCCTCCCGATAGAAGCCTCGGCATCTACTTCGAGTGGTTCGATTCGTTAACGGGAGTGCCGAGTTGTCAGCGAACAGTTGCCTTCGAGAAGGCATCTATTCTCTTCAATGCCGGTGCACTCTACACACAGTTAGCCGCCAAACAGGATCGTTTAACTACTCGAGGACTCGACCAAGCGATAGACGCTTTTCTCAGAGCGGCCGGCACTTTCCGATACATCCACGAGAACTTCACAAATGCACCGAGTATGGATCTGGGCCCAGACATGCTGGAGATGCTAGTGCAATTGATGCTTGTAAGTTCTGGCTTTTGTTTCGCAATAATTTACTTGTTCTAAATATTTAGATAAAAAATTATTTTATTTTGCAATTAATAATTCTTAAAACATGTATCACACATTTACTATGGAGAATTAATTTATTTCATGCTTTTACAGGCTCAGGCAAGAGAATGTCTCTTCGAAAAGCTAGAGCTTCAATCAAGAGACGGTAGAAACATCGATGTTTGCTTAGATCTTGCTCAAGAAGCAGCTCAGGTAAAAATACCTTTTTCATGATTTCTCTATCTTCTGATTATCGTTGTGATAAATAAGTGAATCATCAAGATGATTAATCCAGGTTGCGGCGATATACAATGACGTCCACGGATTGATATCGCGCGAACCGGTTCGTGACTACGTCCCGGAGACGTGGATCTCGTTGATACTGGTGAAGCGCGAACATCACCTTGCCCTTGCTCACAAACACATCGCGGTCGGTCTGCTGGACAGACCGATCACTGAATTTCGCGTGGAAACGAGGCTCACGTTGGAGCACATCCAAAAGAGCGATGGAAAAACTCAATTAGACGCGACCGTTCCCAGAGACGATAACGAAAGAAAATTATTGGGTACATGAAATTTATATGAAACACTGAATATAATAATTACATTTTTTTTAATACCAAATATTACCGTTACGTCTCAACTATCGTTTTTTATTTTATTCTGATTTGTAAGGAACTTATATCACTATTAGAATCTATTATTATTATAGGCAAGGCACATCTTAGAGAAGCTCTCGTTCTACATGACGAGAGTCAACGACTTCAAAGAATGTGCCGCGATCTAAAGGGTAAACAAGCGCTGGCGAGGGTTTTGAAGAAAACGCAAGAAACGACACTCGACAGCTATAATAGATTTGGTAATGAGGATGATTTTCGAGAACTTTTGGATCCACCGGATATTATTGGTATGATATTTTATTGAAAAAAAAATAAAATGACATATTCATCAAAATACATTAATACGTTAAAAAATAATTAGTTAACAAATAATTAAATAACAAATAATTAATTAACTTTTCAGTAAAAATAAATCATAATATTAAAATACAAATTTTTTATTTTCTTTTCTCTTTACAAATGTAGCCTCCACGAAATTTCAACTTAGCATCACTCATCCGGACTTCGGACAGCATGGAGTGGATGATCTTTTTAAATCATTGGGACCTGTAGCGATATTTTCAGCCAAACGACACTGGACTGCGCCACGATTGGTACAGCTTCAAAGAGGTCCTGACGGCGAAGGTTTCGGATTTAGCGTGCGTGGTGATGCTCCGGTGATAATAGCCGCCGTCGATCATAATTCATTAGCTGATGTAAGATAATTTATTAACGTTTACCATTATCTGCTTTAATGTATTTAAAATTATCTTTATTAATTTCTCTTCTTTTCTAATAATATGTAATATGCATATGACGATGATTAATGATTAGAGAACATGCTTTCATTTCAGGTGGGCGGGATGAAGGAAGGCGACTTCATAGTTGGGATTGGCGACAAAGACGTCAAGTGGGCGTCCCACGAGCAAGTCGTGCGGATGATAAAACAATGCGGTGACTTTATAAATTTGAAATTAGTCACTCCAATGGACAGGAATTATTTAAAGGTGAACGATAAAATCTGTATAACTTATATTAATATTACTATAAATATTATTTTAATAAAAAATATATAAAGAGTAGTATGTTAATTAATATGATAAAACTACTTTGAAGAATATTTATAGCTATACTATTAGAGATTAAATAATTGATCGGTTTTTATTCTTATATTATCTTTTTTCTGGATAAAAAACTGACAATTGTAAAAAAATTTCTTTCCTTCCGACGAATGATTTAGTCAATGTGAAAGTACGACGGTAGAAACTAATTATTTTAGAAACCAGGAAAACCCAACAATCACCACGATAAGGGCAGCGTCTCAGCGAGCAGCTCTTCTGGAGTGTCTTCCGGTCAGCCGAGCCCAGCAGGATCCGTCACTACGGCGCACGTAGTGAGAAGGCTTCCGTGGAATCCGTTCAAAAAGTCCGGCACTCAACGCGAGAACCGAGATTTAACTTTCGACAACGTTATTCTCAGATGATTATTGGAGTCCAGGAATTATCATACGAGCTTAAAGCACATCACGATGAATGGATCGGCTTATGGAATAAGACTCGCGAAAATCGATTATTGATCGCCAGAATTGAATGTTATTTGATATAATAATTTGCCGCGCATGTTTTATATCAATATTGTTATGTATCAAACGCGATGAATATAGTTTTGTAAATATATGGATAACATAATTTGCGGTTAATTCGTTAAGAGCGGTTAACGATTAAAGCCTTTGCCGCTGAATGTCGGACACAATCAAAATTTTCCTTCGCTACTAAGATTCTATTTAGGCAGTTCATTAATATCTTTATTAGACAAATTATATTCAAATAATTTGCAATTATTTATATTTTTGATAAAATTACGATAAAATTGCAATAATTAATATTAGAAATTCTTTGCCGACATTCTTACAGTGCCAACGCAGGCGTATAGTGTAAGCGTTCAAAAAAATCGTCCAACACCGCGTATTTCGAAATGGAAATACGTTTTTTTGTACGACTGATTTAAATTACCTACGATTATTTTTTGTCATGCCGTTTATGTAAATTCGTTTATAACGGTAACTGGATTAACGAAAAGGTAAACGAATTGACGAAAGAAATAATCGTATAGCAACATGAGACGTAACGAGCTATACGATCGTCGTGCTTTGTACTTAAGCTTTCATTAATTGTTAAGCGAATTAATATAAATCGGATCTTAACACGAACGTATTCGCGCATCTGTACATTTATACATAGATGTAGCATCGGTAGAGGCGTGTATACAGCTTTTTATTTTATATATATATGTATGTTAGAAATTATATTGCATTCCATCCAAGAACGAGATTTTTATTTTTACTTTCCCGAACATCTGAGAATTTCTCTTAATATCATATATAGTCGCAATTACATACCTTTAGTATATTAATGTGAATCGTCATGAATCAAGAATCTTTGCGAAAGCGGTATGTTGTGTGAAGCCATAATAACTGTCGCGCGAAATTTCTACTTGTAGCAGTCGAAGAACGTATAAAAATA